>NC_141029.1:46237500-46370000 GCF_052040795.2 Danio rerio | reverse complement strand
TTTTTGTAAATTATAATTATTATTTTTCTCTCTAGGCTGTGTCATTATTTATTAAAGAGCGCGCAGCTACACAGTTTGAGTATTTGATTCTGGATACGATCATGCTTACCAGCTTACTGCGGCACATTCACTCAGAATGACTGGAGGATTTGACTTCATTCTGGCATGATGTGTCTCTCTGGACTTATGAATGTTATTCCCTGAAATTTCCAGAACAATCCATAAAGAGCATTTTTTTTTCATCGTAGCATGACACGTATAGTATGTGCAGCTGTAAAGTTTTAGTAGAACATGGCGCCTATAAAATCATGAGGTGTTTTTAAAGCTAATGGTAGAGGTGCTTGTCCTCAAGAGGGCGATGTTTCAATTAAAAAAGCGGTTTTCAAAATCCCTTTAAATCCATGTGCTTAAATTGTACGTAGAAGTTTCTAAATAAATGTTACATACATTGGCTGTGTTTGGAGTGGGATACTAGCTTACAGTACGCTGAATCATGTGGAGTATGAAACAATAGTAGTGAAACAGAACGCTTTATGTAACAGCAAATTTTTAAGGAGTCTTATGCTTTTTGTACCTTCAGCGTAATGTTTTTAAAGCTATTCTCACAGCACATCATTAAGCACTGTTCGTGAAACGGCTCAATTGTAAACTGTTTTCCTTAGTTTAAAGGGTCACGAAACACCAAAACACATTTTTTGAGCTGTTGACAGTCGTATATGTGTCCCACACTGCTAAAAACACTACTAGGACACCTATATTTCACTAAAAAGTGTAAATTGGTTGTTTTTGCGTTATTTCAAGCAAATTCGTATTTCCGGTTTGAAACTAATTTTTGAAGCTGCGTCACGGTCATGACATAATAGCGTTGTATTCCAGCGTGCAGACTGGGCGTCTGTGCCAGAGTGGGCAATAACTTACGTGTCTAAGGAGGATTATTGTTTACCTGAGAGCTGTTCTTATCTGCAAATGCTGAGATCCGGATTCGCTTGTAGTCTCCTCTAAATAAAGACGCGGCTCTAGTTGCTGGTGATTGTCCTGTCTCTACAGATTTGGTAAGTGAGCGACCAGTGCTCTTTGTTTATTCAGTTTGTTCGTATCAAACTAAGTTAACTATTGCACCGAGTGTAAACATGTTAGCACCACAACCAAACTTTAACCTCGTGTAGGGTTTTTACCGCATTTTGTGACTGGAATAACACACGCGGCTTTCTGACGCTACCTGCCGTGTGCATCTAAGTTTCCTGGAAATGCGGAGGTTTTTTTCTCTCATTCGCCGTGCGGTATCAAACATTGCTTGAAAAAAACAGGCTTAGAGCAGTTCCTCGAATCAAATATCTCGTTTGTCGCGAGGGGCATGAATGAATTCCCTGAATCAAAGAGCCAAACTGCAGTTAAAGTCCAACATTTAATAATTTGGCAAATAATTCGACTACAGATGTCCATGTAGGTTAAACACCATCACTTTCTCCTGTGTGTGTACTTTGACTCTGAAACTCAGCGCGCCCAAATAGACACTCCCATACCATCCCACTTTAGTTCCTCCGACACTCCCCCCTAAACAGAGCTGGACACGCCCACTTTTCTGACTTTTTCCAAAGTAGAGGTGTGAAAACACCCTGCTGAAATGAGGGGGTTTCATGGCCCTTTAAATAATTCCCTGGCCGAGTTGTGTTTGCTGTGTGTTTCACAGATCCAATGTAGTGATACACATGCAATTGGTTTCATTAACATTTACAGGCATAACCACCATGCGAATGTGTGTGTGTGCATTTGAATTGTATGTACAGTATTTAAACACAACTGCTGTGAAGGAGAAATTAGTTTAATGCTCACATGGTACACCATTCGACAGTGTGTATATCCAATGCAATCTTACAGCAATTCGTAACTTTTTGATTTAGTGGCTAATTCGTATTAATTTGTACGATATAATTTGTACAATTTAGTTTGATTTGCTTTTCCCCCAATGATGGTTGGGTTAAGGGCTGGGGTTGGGTGCCACGCCTCCTTTTTAAAATCGTACATTTTCATATGAATGAACTCGTACAAATTCGAACGAATTAGCCACTAAACTGCAAAATGTAAAATACTAATGTTTTCTCATTAGATCTGGCTGGTATTATTATTTATAAATAGTTTTTATATATATATACGCACACAAAACTGACAAGTTATAAGTTTAAACTGACAAGGTTTTGAAACGTGCTAATGTTCTAATGTTTTGTTTGTTAGTACAAGAGTAACTGAGGCACAAGCTGTAAAGGCTCCGCCTTCCTCTGGAAAGGGGGCGGGGAGCTGCAGCTAATTTGCATTTAAAGAAACACACATAAAAGAGCATATTTTCAGCACGACTTTTACAGCATGGTACAATAAATAAATGATCTATAAGATATTTTGAAATAAAACTTGAAAACAGTGGTCCCAACATTAATATCACCATGGACTGCTCAATGGTTGATCATTTTACAGCAGTTCGAGTGAGAAAAAAAAAATCAAACACACTAACATTTGGTAGTCAAAAAGCACTAAACTTGCATCTTTATTCATGACACTAAAAAATAATGGTCAAATTAAGCACAATGCATGGATATATTTTGAATACTGCATATCTTGATACATAATTCGGGTTTTTCACAAATACTGTACTAGTGAAATAGTAATGATAGTATTCATCTCTGAACACAGCCATTGCATTACACTGTTCATCAAAACATTCATGAGGTACTACCAAATCACTGTATCATGTTTTATAAAGTTTATGTGAAAATACTGATACATTTTTTTTGCATTATATGTATGATATAAACGGCCAAAAACAATCATTTTTGTCATTTGTATCTTTGTATCACTTGAGGTCTGATGTAATGGTTGCTTTTTTCACCTTCATACACACGGACTGAAAGCACATTTGAGCTCAAACTGTATATATATATAAAATCAAGCACACAAATCTTCACTTTTTTTTGCATTGACAACGTTTATTACTCCATTATTGTAATATAACAAAATTCTCACCCTTTTAAATTGAGTGGGAAAAATACATTCTTAATATTTTTTTTATTTAAATTCCTTATAAATTCAGTACAACAAATATATCAATTGATTTATATTTCACACATTTATTACACAGTTTTATTATCATATTATTATTTTTGCATTAATGAGATTTGTAGAGTCAAAATAATCAGTGGCCTAATTATTACAATATTAAATGTTTAACATTTTGTGTGTAAAATATGCCTCTTTCTTGTAGTTTTTATGAGAATTGCTTATAATTATTTATTCATTAATACATTTTATTTTTGGCTTAGTCCCTTTATTAATCTGGGGTCGCCACAGCGGAATAAACCGCCAGCTTACCCAGCATATGTTTTACACAGCGGATGCCCTTCCAGCTGCAACCCATCTCTGGGCAACATTCATACATTCGCATTCACACTCATACACTACGAACAATTTAGCTTACCCAATTTCTACCGCATGTCTTTGGACTTGTGGGGGAAACCGGAGCACCTGGAGGAAACCAACGCGAACGCAGGGAGAACATGCAAACTCTACACAGAAACACCAACTGACCCAGCCGGGGCTCGAACCAGCGACCTTCTTGCTGTGAGACAACAGCACTACCTACTGCGCCACCTCTTTACCCCATACAATTATTTAAGCGTTATAAATGTAAAGATGCAATAGGTGATTGCGTTCAGAAACATTTTTTGTTGTCCAGGTTGAAAGTCTCTTCACATTCCAATAGTAATGATTAAAGTAAATGATCTAAATGTATTTGTATGTATTTTTATATTCTGCGTAAGGCATAAGATGTTTATCCAATTAAAAATTTTCAGGCCAATAAGTCCCATACCCAAATCCCATAACATTGTGTTAAGTAGCCCAAACTGTCAACAAATGTAGATTTGTACATCTGCACAGCGGTAAAAATTAACGCTGAATCAAAAATTGCTAAAATACTGAATCAATATTAAAAAAATGAAACAGACTGAGATGTTTTACATAAAATCATAGAGTATATTTGACGAAAATACTTGACAACAAATTACCTAAAGAAAAACAAAACAAAACATAGAGTCCTGTTAATCTTTTAAAGCTTATTTACAGTCCACAAACACACACAAATCATCTGATAATAAAAAAAAAAGCATATAAGACAGGGATGAATAAATCTGATGAATAATTCTATTTGTGTGTGTGAAATGTGCCCACCGTTCTTGTAGTTTTATGAGATTTGCATTTTACTATTTAAGCTTCATGAACTTAAGGAACGTGATATTAAAGTTTAAAAAAAGAGACAGACTGAGATGTTTTACATAAAATCATACAGTATATTTGTCTGAAATACTTAACAAATTAACTACAGATTTAAAAACAATCATATATAGCAGGGGTGTCAAACTCAATTCCTGGAGGGCCGAAGCCCTGCACAGTTTAGTTCAAACCCTGCTCCAACACACTTACCTGTAGGTTTCAAACAAGCCTGAAGGACTCAATTAGTTTGATCAGGTGTGTTTAATTATGGTTGGATCTAAACTGTGCAGAGCTGCAGCCCTTTTGGAACTGAGTTTGACACTTGTGATATATAGCATCCTGTTAAATTTTTAAAGCTCATTTACAGTTCACAGACACACACAAATCACATAATAATTTAAAAAAAGTATATAAGACAGCGATGAATAAATCTGATGAATAAATATTTGTGTGTGTGAAATGTGCCCGCCATTCTTGTGGTTTTATAAAATTTGCATATAATTATTTAAGCTTCCTAAACCTAATGAACGTGATAATAGAGTTTAAAAAATGAGACAAACTGAGATGTTTTACATAAAATCATACAGTATATTTGTCAGAAATACTTGCTTAACAAATTGAAAGAAATATCCATGTAGTCACTCTCCAAATATTCAGTTTTTGTAACTGTCTTATCTTAAGTTGTCCCTGTACTAGGCAGGCACCTTGACGTTGCGCCTTGACATTCTTGAGCACTGGATAAAATTGTTCTGCTTAACTGAGCTGAATATTTGCACGTATTCATAGCCCATGTACCCTTGAATATGATGTATAAAAGCTGGGAATACCCCAGACTTCTTTAGAAGAGAGCAATAAACTGTTGAATTCACATCTCAGTTGTTGTTGCCTTCCTGGAGCTCCAGCTTACTGAGGGAACACACAGACGATCTGCAATTTATCCCAACAACTTGGTGACCCCGACGTGATGAAGCTGATCAGGTAAGACATGAATTTGGCTTTGACTACCTGATTAGTTTCATCACTGAACTGAGTGTTCAGGAAGCTGGCAAGACATGAATTTGGTTTTGACTGCCTGATAAGCTTCATTACTAACTACAGGTTTAAAAACAATATAGCGTCCTGTTAATCTTTTAAAGCTCATTTACAGTACACAAACACACACAAATCACCTAATAATAATAAAAAACAAGACAAAAGTTTTTAAATCTTGTGGTTTTTATGAAATTTGTTTTTTTATTTAAGCTTCTCTCACCTCCTTTTCTCGTCGGCTTTGTCCCTTTATTAATCCGGGGTCGCCACAGCGGAATGAACCTCCAACTTATCCAGCACATTTTTTACGCAGCGGATGCCCTTCCAACCCATCTCTGGGAAACATCCACACACACACTCATACACTACGGACAATGTAGCCTACCCAATTCACCTGTACTGCATGTCTTTGGACTATGGGGGAAACCGGAGAACCCGGAGGAAACCCATGCGAATGCAGTGAGAACATGCAAACTCCACACAGAAACGCCAACTGAGCCGAGGATCGAACCAGCGACCCAGCGACCTTCTTGCTGTGAGGCGACAGCACTACCTACTGCGCCACTGCCTCGCCCTTATTTAAGCTTCATAAACTTAAAAATAAAAATGTGATATTAAAGTTTTAAAAAAAGAGACAGACTGAGATGTTTTACATAAATTCATACAGTATATTTGTCAGAAATACTTGCTCAACAAATTTACTAGAGATAACAAAAAACAGAGTCCTGTTAATCGTTTAAAGCTCATTTACAGTACACAAACAAACAAAAATCGCCTACTAATTAAAAAAATTACATAAGCGCTAATGAATAAATCTGAGAAAATTAGATATCATTATCATTTTTAAATGAGATTATTTCACGAGGAAAAATGGGTGTTGTTAAAAATGTAATGGCATGTCTGAAGCTTTAAGTCCATGTTTGATGCTCACATATGAGAGCAGGTGGGCTGCACAACAGCTGTGTGAGACTTCAGAGTCACGTCTGCATACAAAACAGCCACAAACCTACAAAAATATTACTTCTGTCTGAGAAAGTGTCATCTTAACCTCAAGCTCTTTCCATACGAGGCAGTCACAGAATATTGTAGTAACAATATTAATAATACTAGTAATAGTAATAATAATAATGTGGCAGGACGTGATAGGTTTCACAATCCCTCAATATATTAATAAATCCTAATCAATTTTTGTTTCAAATTACAACAAAATGAAATTAACATTAGGAAATAAAATAATACCAAAGAATGTGCAGTGGGGTCTAAAATAACTAGCAAAAATGCCTAGTAAACAATGTATATTTTATTATTCTTTTTTTGTTTAATATCTGTATTGTATAAAGTTCGTTTTGGACCCCACGGTGGAGTAAAAAAAAAAAAATTACATCTGTATTTATTTTGCACATACGTACATTTTTAATACTGAAAAACAAAGTTACTTAAAAAAAACAGAACAAAGTTAAACTACAAATCATGATTCTCTTGATATCAGTTGTGTTACTCTGTCTGGCTGTTTTTCAGTTCACCGCTGCTCTCCTCTTCCTCCTGGAGAAGTGACGAAGGGTCTGTCTGGTTTTTCAGCATCTTTACGCCTGTGGAAAGAAAAGATTTGACTGGTTGTGACTCTTATACCATCAATCGGGATGGCGATATTGCAATGGGAGTTTGACGTAAATATATTTTAAGTGCCATGAGGCAGATTAACAAACAGGCTAATGCACGGGGACCCACAAGACTGCTCACTGCTTTTTATTAATATTGTATAATTAATAATTTTTTTTATATAGTGCTTGTAATCAGTGTGAGAATTATGCAAGGATGATCAGGGGGAGTCAACATTGTTCATTTAGTTTGTGTAATACATGCTTCATTTGTTCAGTTCACGATGGAAAAAAAATTTATTTTCTTATCTAAGTTTGTCCTCTTACAGATCTTAAAACTAGACAAAATGCTTAAACTTATGAGGCTATGTTACGCTAATTTTGAATTTTGAATTTTGAAGTTTTTTTTACTCAGAAGGCTAAAAGTGCCTGTAGTTAAAGAATGGCCCTTATATACACACACAAATACAATATCTATTCTATCCAGACAACACCAACACACAACAAATCAGCATAATCTGCAAACCGATGTGAAGGATCACGTCATGTTTTCCTATGGCAGTGTTTTATTGTATGAACTCTTCCTACCGGGAATGAATGGTGGCTGGTGCAGGTACGGTGTGTCTTTGCGTCGAGGTGAAAGATCACCAGGTTCTTCTGACAGTGTGTCCAGGTGTTTCTGAGAGAGTCTAGTAGGTTGATGACTCTCTCTGTCCTCCTGTTGGCTGTCGCTGTAGTGCTCTTTACCTGCAGATGAACACACAGTGAGTCCCAGCATGCACAGCTCCCGGACTGACCCCACTTACCATTCAGATCCAGTCCAGTAAAGAAGAAAGTAGGACAGCAGAAAAAAGAACACAAATGGAGTCACAGAATATTGTATGAATAAAATTGAATAAGATGTTTAATTTGGACTGTCATTCATTCATTCATTCATTCATTCATTCATTCATTCATTCATTCATTTATTCATTCATTTTCCTTTGGCTTAGTCCCTTTATTCATCATGGGTCGCCACAGCGGAATGAACCGCCAACTTATCCACCATATGTACCCTGTACATGCTCTTCCAGTCGCAACCCAACACTGGGAAACACCCATACACTCTTGCATTCATTCACATAAACTACGGCCAATTTAGTCTATTCAATTCACCTATAGCGCATGTCTTTGGACATGGGGAAACCGAAGCACTCAGAGAAAACCCACACCAACATGGGGAGAACATGCAAGATCCACACAGAAATGGCAACTGACCCAGCCGGGGCTCAAACTAGCGACCTTCTTGCTGTGAGGCGATCGTGCTACCTATTGGGCCACCGCACCACCAGAATTTGGAATTTTAGATACAAATAAAATAGAATGTTGTGCTAAATTGTCAGCATCAAATCAAATAGTAATCTAAAGTATTGTCTGTAATGAATATTTAAAAGAGAGAGTTTAGACACAAAAACTGAATTTCAGTGCCATTTGAAATTTTCATTAAAAATTAGCATGAAATAACTGAACATAAACATAAGAGGCTGAAAAAAAGCTCATTGTAAAAGAATATCCTAGATGGCACTTGGAGGTTTTTGCATCTGAACCCTTCAAGTATTATTAGTAATGTACTGTGTGAATGAATAGTGAAGTTTGTGATCTAAAATGCTACAGTTTTATCTTTTGTAAAATAGCATCTTTACAAAAAACTGTCAAAATAAAAGTTTAGTTGACTTGAAGTAATTGTGACATAAATGTATTACTATTGTAGTAGAATGCAAATATAACAATAATAAATAAATAAATAAATAAATAAATAAATAAATAAATAAATAAATAAATAAATAAAAACAATAATGGCTAAAATAATAATAATGATGATGATGATGATAACAACAACAACAACAACAACAACAATAAAAGCAATAGCAATAATAATAATAATAATAATAATAATAATAATAACAATAATAATAATAATACTAACGATAATAACAATAATAACAACAGCAATAATAACAATAACAATAATAATAATAATAGCAGCAATAATAATGATGATAATAATATTAATAATAATAATAACAAAACAGCAATAATAATAATAATAATAATAATAATAATAATAAAAGCACTAATAATAATAATAATAATAATAATAATAATAATAATAATAATAATGATAATAATAATAAAGAATAGTAATAACATTAAAACAAGGAAATGTAATTTGTTTCTTTACCAAGAATTTTCTTTGTTTTACATTTTACCAGGAATAAAGCACAATTTAAGAACAAAATAAAATGTACTACTAATATTAAAATTGCAGCTGCATAAGCTGTACAAATAATGTGTAATTTTCGATTAATACAGTTAAATGTAACTATTGAAGTGGAGTCCAGAAAAAAAATAAAAATAATTGGACAAAAATTTGAAGCATAAAAACCTAATATTAAAATAAAACCAACACACAAATAAATTAAAAAAATAAAATAAAATTATATAAAAATAAATTCACGGGACCCTACTAAAGATCAAAGGTTGACAGGGTTGATAGCGACTTTACCAATGCTATATCTCATGGCAATTTGTGCATTTCTGATTTAGTGGCTAATTCATACAATCATACAATTTAGTATGATTTGCTCTTCACCATTAACGGTTGGGTTAGGGGTGGGATTTGGTGCCACGCCTCCTTTTAAAAATTGAACGTTTTCATACAACTGAACTTAAACAAATTAGACACTAAACTGATAAAATATAAAATAGTCACATTTCCTTGTGAGATCAGGCTAACATTACATGCACACACGCACACACACTCAGCTCGAAGATTATATAAGCTTGTTTCTTAAAGGTGAAATGTTGAGTTTTTGATAATACAAACAATAGGACAGGTATCATATTTAAAACATGCCTCTTCTAAAATCTTAATATCGGTGACATCTTTACCAAAAAGATTGATTTAAAACTAAATAATGTGATATTACTCAATAATTCCCCCCTTTTTTCAACATTGTTGATCACTAGTCAGCACATAAATAATGTGCTTCACCTTTGACTCTCATGATGCTACAATAAATCTTCATTTACACACCTGAATGTACAGTAGTGTTGGATAAAAAGCACTAATTCAAAAATATGTTCATCATTCCTGGTTTTGTTTTCTTTTTTTATTTCAAGCTCCAAAAATCATTTATTTTATTGTCTCTATCAGAAAAGAACCAACATATTTATAAATAATCTAACATCACAATTGATCTGAAAGAGCCCCAAAAATACGCCACCGCATTTCTGATCCCACAGATACCCATACTGTAAATATTTCAAATGCTGTTTTTATCAAATAGAAAAACCAACAGGGAAGATCAATTGAGTACAGATTTCAAAGTGAAGAACAGGCATTACATTTCACACAAATAAAACCCTCTAAAGGAAAGGTCATCATCACTGGAAATGAACTGAAAGAGGCCAGAAATGCAGAAGAATGCAGGAGTTTAGAGAAAGCGTGTCTTCATTATTCAGAGTCCAGAGAGTGAGGGAACAGTAAATGTTTGGGAAGGTTTACGGTGGGCACGATCATTATTACGGCTATCGAGAGACAGATGAAGGACTGCTCAAGTTTTTCTGCTCGCTTCCTGAGCTTTCTGCTGTGTTTCCTGTATATGAATGGATAATAATAATAATAATAATAATGAAAATAATAATGGAAATAAGGAATGACAATTTTAAAAGAAAGTGGAGGAGAGACAGAGACAAAAAAAGTCTTGTCAGTAAAAGGTCCAGCAGATCCTCTGTCCAAGCAATCAGCTTCAATACATTTCTTTATTGTACATGCTCGATGCTCGTGAATGAATGAACAACTATAATAAAATATAATATATACACAGTGCTCTGCGTAATAGAGTACATCTCATTTTGAAACATTTTATTTATTTCTCAGTGAATATAGAGAATGCATTTTGATGTATTTAAACAAAACAGATTTATTAAACAGATACATTTATTGAAATCATATTTCAGTTACCAAACATATTTAGAAACTGAAAGATAATACAATTAAATGCAAGCAAAATTATAACTTACAATGTATTTATTATTTTTCTATGACATAAATTTGGCTGTACTAGTTTTTGGACCGCTATCGTACGTTATTTTGTTAGATAAGCTCCAGATTTGGCTTCAACACTGACTAATCTAATGTATGTGCACAAATATAATATTGTATAGCTTCCTATTAAACATATGAATTTAAAAGAGAGATTTGTGAGGGGTGTATGCATATATGCTGAGCACTGTTTGTATGTATATATAGTTGAAGTCAGAATTATTACCCCCCCTTTTTATTCCCCCCCCCCCCAATCCCCCCCCCACCCACCCAATTTCTGTTTAATGGAGAGAAGATTTTCTCAGCACATTTCTAAACAAAATAGTTTTAATAACTCATCTGATTTATTACTGATTTACTGATTTATAACTGATTTATTTTATCTTTGCCATGATGACAGTATATAATATTTGACTAGATATTTTTTAAGACACTTCTATACAGCTTAAAGTGACATTTAAAGGCTTAACTAGGTCAATTAGGTTAACTAGACAGGTTAGGGTAATTAGGCAAGTTATTGGATAACAATGGTTTGTTCGGTAGATTATCGAAAAAATGAGCCTCAATGGGCTAATAATTTTGACCTTAAAATGGTTTAAAAAATAATAAAAATGCTTTTTGATTCTACCTGAAATAAAACAAATAAGACTTTCTCCAGAAGAAAGAATATAATCAGACATACTGTGAACATTTCTTTGCTCTGTTAAACATCATTTGGGAAATCTTTAAAAAAGAAAAATAAAAAAAATGGGGGGCTAAAATTCCTGACTTCAACTGTATATGTACAACCCCCACAGATCTCTTATTTAATTTAAAATCTCCTATAGGATGTTTTACAATATATTTGTGCATATACAGTAGTATAGTCAATACTGAAGCCAAATCTGGAGATAATCTAACAAAATAACCTACAATAATGCAACAAGAGAAACAAAAATATATTCAGTTTTGTTGAAATTTCATAGGTTGTAATTTTTGCAATGTTTTGGTTGAATTTATTTGTATTATAATTCCATTTTTAAAAATGTTCTGTAACAAAAAATATTATTTGAATAAATATATATGTTTGATAAATCTGTTTTTGATCAAATGCACCAATATACATTACCCATATTCACTGAGAAATGAATAAAAATATTAATTTCCAAAATGGGGTGTACTCAATTATGCTGAGCACTCACTGAAAAAAAAGATTCAAAGATGATTCCTCGGATTTACTAAATTTTTCAAGATAAGCGGTTGTAAATAATTTATAAAGGCTGAATTTAAACAAACAAATTAAGTTGAACATTACTAAATTTAACTTGTTTGTTTAAATTCAGCCCATATAAATTGTTCACAATGAGTAAATCCAACAAATATTCTTTATCAGCGTATAGAATGCTTTGTTCGGTCTTCTCACAGCTTTTTTTATAAATAGATTTCTTCCTAGTTGAAGCTGTTCGGCCGCAGTTTTAGTATTGAACTTACCCCCGGCCCCACTGCTGCCTGGCTGCCCCTCAGTACTGACATAAGACTGATTGCCATTGGGCTCTGAGCTGTTGTGATTGGCCCACTGAGCTTCGGTGGCAAAATGCTGTGTTGTGATTGGACTGGGCGTGTCAGGGCTGTCAGAAAGCCCCGTCTCCTGCTGCTCCTGCCTCTGAAAGTGCTGCTCCACCACCAGCTGCAGCTCTGCACTCAACACAGGACAAACAGCACAGCGCCACACAGTGGACACAGGCCATCAGCACAGGCGCACAGTGGGACACGTCAGAACCCCATTCAAATACATGACAGTGTACTCAACGATCGGGTGTGATATGGTGAATGAATGATTTATAGGATGCACATTACAGTATGCATGCTATGTGTGTTCTAACAAACAAACATATTTGAAGAAATCGACTAGAGGTAATGCATTGAAAGTGATTGTGTAAACTCTTTGAAATGTGTTCAGTAAGTTTTGTCAGAGCTGCTATGGAAGCTTGTTACAGCCATGGATAAATAAATAAATAAATAAATAAATAAATAAATACAGCCATGAAGAAAAAAATTAAATAAAAGTAACATTAAAAAAGTTATTAAACAATACAATAAATAAATAACAGCCATGAAAAATAAAAATAAAAAAGTAAATGAAATAAGTAAATAAAAATAATAATAATAATAATAATAATTTAAATAAATAAACAAATAAATAAATACATAAATAAATAAAAACAGCCATGAATAAAAATATAATTTTAAATTAAATTAAATAAAAAATAAATACATGAATAAACAATAAATAAATAAATAAATAAATAAAATCCATGAAAATAAATAAAATAAAATAAAATAAAATAAATAAGAAATAAACTTGGAATTTGAAAGAAATATGTCAGCATTGAAATATAGAATTAAGTAAAGAAAAGCTAGCTCAAGAGTTCCAAGAAAAAGAGATATGAAATGGGAATAACAAGAAATGAAAAGCATAAATTGACAGATATAAAGTCAGATTCTGATAAAAATGGTCAGAATTCGAAGATAAAACCTGAAATAAGACCATTTAGAATTGAGACTTAGAATTGTAAGAGATAAAAGTCAGAACTGTGGAGCAAATTCAGAACTGTGAGGGAAAATGTTTTAATTCCAGGATATATCAATGCAAAATTTCAAGAAAAAAAAAACTGAATTGAGACAAACTTGGTATTGTGAAAAAATCTTAGAACTGTGGAATATAAACTTAAACTAATAAACTAATAATAATAATAAAAAATATTAGGCTAAAAAGTTCCTTTCAAAAGTCATTTCTGGGCAGCATTTACACATAATATTTACTTTGTTTTAAGTTTGAATAAATTATTAACTGAACTAATTAAACAGAATTGTTTTGTGCATACTGAGTAGCCACAAAAATGGACAACTGTGCAAAATAAATTGATGTCTTACTGTTGCTTCAATTTGCCAGCAAAAAATAATGCAAATATAAAACAAATATATAATCCATACATTTCAATGCATCACCCAGCCCTTGCTGTTTTTCATCTGCAGCACCATATTTCATCATGACGTGTCAGAATATAGAGAGCTAATGTACTGTAAGCTGATATCTCTCTTTTGAAGCAGGTCTGAGAACATCTTAAGAGCTTTTAAAAGGCTTCATCTGCAGACTTACAGAAGTCTGATGATGATGAAAATGATAATGATGATGGTGATGATGATGGCTCACACTTATAGTAGTCATTTACACAACATACTCATTTAGAAGAACATAATGACTTAATTACCATTGTGTAAAAATGGGTTTAGTTTCTATATTAACAAAACAATGTACCCTAATCAAAAATGTTAAATAATAATACAAAAATAAATAAAAGGATAATAAATGAAGCAACAAAACATTCAACATTAGAGAGCAGAAGTCATGTTACAGAAGTAAAACAATTATTTTCACCTTATACTTTTTATTAAAAACAAAAATATACTGTAAGTTGGCAAGAACCATTAGCTTTGTTGTTCATTAATTATTATGAGTTTGTAGAAAACAAAAATCTGTATGATTATTTTTTTTAAATTGTTTACTATTAATAATAAAACTACTATTAATTTAATTTAATTTATTTAATTTTATTTAATTTTATTTAATTTTATTTAATTTTATTTAATTTTATTAATTAATTTTTTTTATTTTATTTTGGTGTGAGTCCTAATGCCCCAGTATAGTGAAGGGTACACCATACTGTAAGTGAGCGTTGTCTTTCAGATGAGACTTTAAACCAAAGTTCTGACTCTCTGTGGTCATCATAAATCTCATGGCACTTCTTGTAAAGAGTAGGGGTGTAAACCCGGTGTCCTGGCCAAATTCCATCCATCATCCCTGTCTACCGAACTGGCTCTATCACTGTCTCTCCACCTATAGCTGGTGTGTGGTAAATGCACTGGCATCATTGGCCTGTGGCTGCCTTCGCATCATCCAAGTGGATGGTACGAACTGGTGATGCTGTGGAGACCCCCCCCCCCCAATAAACACATTTTATTTTATTTTATAAACAACTATTTTTAACCTTATGCATTTTTAAATGCATGCATTACTCTGATTCAAAGCTGGATTTCCAGCATCATTATGCAACTTGTGCGTGTATATGACCCTTCATAAATCATACTAATTTGTGGATTTGCAGCTCCTTAATAATCAGTTAACACTGGTGCTAAATTATTGTTTTTAATAGTACTTTAGAACAGTAATATTACGCAGTTTCCACAAAATATATATATTTGGTAAAACTTTTTTTTGATGGTCCATTTGAGTATTAGTAGACTGTCTGCTTAATATCTGTTGATACTGCATTTAACTGACTATAAGAAACTTTGCAAGTACATGTCAACTTACATTAACCCAAACCCCAACCTAACAGTCTACTTATAATCTAATGAGAATTAGTTGGCATGTAGATGCAATGTAACTTAAATTCAACAAACGGACCATCAAAATAAAGTGTGACCATATATTATGCAGCACTTTTTATCTCCCACAGTGAAGTGTGCAAAAGCTATCCAAAAATGTTTGCTTTCAATGTATAAATTCGCAATTGTGAAAGAAAAAAAAACTGAATTGAAAGATATTAACTGAAAAAAGTCAAAATTGCAAGTTATACATTTGGAATAGAAAAAATATATAAAAATAGAAAAACTTGGTATGGTGAAGGAAAAAAAGTCAGAATTGTGAGATGTAAACTTAAAAAAAAATTAACAATATGTCAGCAAGGCATAAACTATGTCAGAAATGAGCGATATAAATGCAGAATTATAAGAAAAACAGATATAAGACAGATATAAATTTGGAATAGCAAGAAATCTGAATTGACAGATATAAACTCAAAATTCCAATGAAAAGACATAAAACCAACAATGAGTTTTGCTGTTTGTTCAAACTACTTATTTAAATTGAGCAGAGTTTTTTTTTTTTTTGTGACAACTGAATCATTTTAGTTATGTAAACACAATAAAGTTAAACATATGTAAACACAATATAGTTAAGCACATGTAAACACAATAAAGTTAAACATATATGAACACAATAAAGTTAAATCGATTTGTGTTGGGACAACATGAAGGAATGTGTGGAACCCTCTATTTTATTTTAGAGTGGAGCACTGTTAAAAAATGCTGAGTGCCACACAATCGAGTTCTGTTTTGACAACATGAAGGAATTAGGTTAATTTGTTAGTTTAAGCAAATTTAAGTTTATCGAACATGAAACAATTAAGCCATGCCCAAAAAGCTCATAAATAAGCAGTTTGAACTAACAACAAATGTCACATTTTAGAGTGAGCACAACTGCTTTAAAATAGCTAAAAAATCCCTTTCTTTTCCACTTTTCCACTGTGAAGTCTGCTAAAAGGCGAGCACTCACTGAAACGTAACACACTCAGCACTTTTACTCTGAAAGGAGTTTGGCTCACCACTTTAATGAAGTTCGCTGCTATTAGAAGCAGTCTTTTCTAAACGTCCCACAACCCCTGGCTACGGGACAGGCAGAAGACCTCTACTTACACAAATGAGCTTCTGACACCGCTGAACCTGGACTCCAGCCCGCACCAGCAGTTAGATTGGCATCCCTGCAAATCAGATTGCTTTGGCTGTTTCTGCCCTGCACCGAGGAAAAGGATGCTGAGTGTTCGTTCAAAACTGCTCTGCCAGGCTGTCCATTTGAGGCCATCTCTCTAGAATGATGTATCTCTCTCTCTCTCCTCCCCCACTTCAATCAATAGCTCAAGCTAATGTGAATTTAGCACGTCTATGCCAGGAAATGGCCTGGTCCATGAGTCAGCGAGGCAAACTCATCCACTCTCTATCCCATCTCATTGTTTTAAAACCTCCACGGTGTCGCAGACGTGACCTGAGAGCAGCTCACATGCTTCGTGTTGGACGGTGACACTTGTGTGAGTTTGTTTGAATTCGGCTTGGATCATTTCCAGCTCCCTATTGTCCAATTGGGCCTTTTTACAATTGGTCACTTTAGGCAATTTTTCTTACACTTGACCACATACATAAAGTCATGAAGTCAAAATTATTAGTTCTTCTGTTATTTTTTAAAGTAATTTTTCCACAGTATTTGCTATAATTTTTTTTATTTTGGAGAAAGTCTAGATTAAACGGCTAAATTAAAATCATTCCCTAATTTTTTAAAAACCATTTTAAGCTCAACATTATTAGCCACCTAATAGGCAATATTTTTTTCCGACTGTCTACAGAACAGACCATCACATACAATGACTTGCCTAACTACCCTAACTTGCATAATTAATCTAGTTAAACCTTTAAATTGCACTTTAAGCTGAATACTAGTGTCTTGAAAAATATCTAGTAAAATATTATTTACTATCATCATGGCAGAGATAAAATAAATCAGTTATGAGAAATTAGTTATTAACACTATGATGTTTATAAATGTGTTGAAATAATCTTCTTTGCGTAAACAGAAACTGGGGAAAAATATACAGGAGGGCTAACGTGGCCACGGCCACCCCTCAGTAAACTCTGGCCACCCCTGTGGCCACCCCTTTGGCCACCCCAATATAATTTTGCTGTTGACATTATTGATTTAAATGAACTTATAAATTCTCAATATTTAAATAAAAAATAAATAAAATGCAGTCACTAAATTATTGTTGGTGTTACTGACGTAGCTCTCCCCCTCTGGTTCAATGCTGGTGAAAGCAAACTGACGCATTTGCGCAGAAAACCATTCCCGCGCGCCTCACGCACTCCTGTGTGAATCCCGGTTGGTTGTTTGCATGCACGCCGACAAAATAGGCACCGCTCTTGCGCCGTGAAACCGGAGTAACAGCCTTTTGTGCAGAGGTGTCGGCACGCAGCGAGTTTTGAAAGTCGACTAAAGTTTATAAAATATGATGATGACGATGATGATGATACTTTCACTAAGCATGCCTTTAAAGCAGAAAGGAGGGATAATGAGTCAGGGAGGTAAGACTTCATAACATGATTTCTCAGCCATGATCTGGTCTAAGACCACAGATAATTCTATAATACATTTTTTGTATTCTTTAGAATTGTCATAATTAATTTTTATGCAAAAGGTTTCTTAAGTGATCTTGGCATATCACTCCAGTTGTTGTTTTCCAGTAATATTTCGGACTGATTTCTGTTATTTATTTAGAATAATAATTGTATATTAATATTAATTAGGCTATATTAATTTAGAATAAATATAAATAAATTGTTATATTTATTGAATAACAAATCTAACAATTCAAGAGAGGTTAGGGGTGTATAGGGTGGTTCGCCCAGGGTGTCATTTAAACTAGAACCACCACTACCCTCCCCGATCGTCGTTGACAGCACGCACACACCTTCAATAGACAGCAATGGCAATTTAATATTTACCTTAAGCTACAGTATATCAATAGAAGAAGCTGCATTAAATGGCTCAAAAAGCAATATGAATAAATAATATTAGTAGGTATAGTGAGTGTGTATATAGTAATGCCTTTTGTTCAGTTTGTTCATTTGTTTGGGTAATTAATAAACTCATTATTCTTTCATTCATTTTCTTTTCAGCTTAGTCCCTTTATTAATCCAGGGTCGCCACAGCGGAATGAACCGCCAACTTCTCCAGCACATTTTTACACAGCGGACGCCCTTCCAGGCACAATCCATCACTAGGAATAATAAACTCATTAATCTTGATTAATTTTAGACATGGCATATACCGTATGACGTACAATAAAGGCACGTAAAAAATAAGTTATTTTTACAGTATATGAAAAGTGTTTTTAAACTAAACACAGATTTTTATTTGGTTTGCACATGTACTTGCTGAATTATTTCAAGGAATAAATTACAATATTTCAAGAAGAATTAATTAAATGAATAAAAACTACATTATTTCATTTACCAGAAACAAAAATATAACACTAAATTCATTATGTTTTTTGTGTGCCACCCCAAGATGTGGTGTGGTCTCTTCTGGCCACCGCTAAGAAAATTTTCTGGGAGCGCCACAGGGGCTAATAATTCTGACTTGAACTGTATCTGTGTTTAACGTGTACTGATTGTCGTTCAGTCTGACATTATGACAAGTGAGATCTTGCAGTGTGAAATAGGCATCATATTTGTGCAGTCTGACAGGCTACAATTTATTACCTTAGAATTATAAGGTTCTGTCTGACATTTTTGTCAAAATTGAGTTAATCACATTTTCTTTTTAAATGACAACCTATTTACATCATGTGATGTTTTTTTTTTTTTAAGTTGTTTACATTTTAAAACTTTTTATTTAAAAACCAAAAACAGTTTATTTACAAAGTTGAACTCCAGCTTGACTCTATAAGGTTCGTTCTGTGCATGAGCCAATCAGCATTTTTAATGCACGCACAGGGATCAATCGGGATCAGTTTTCTTTGTCATTTCGCCGGACTGCTCCAATGACAGCGGGAAACACCAGAAAGACAAAATCACACAAAATCAGAGTCGGCTAAATAATTCTGCACCACACAAAATTAAGATGTGTGTAAATGTGATAGTTTAGAAGTATTCAAGACATTAAGATGAACTGTTTAATATTACATTGTTGAAAAAGAAACGAATATTAAAAAGTTCTATATTAAATGTATTTAATATTTTTTTTATTTATTTTTATCTGTGTATATATAGTCAATGAAACATGTTTTAGTCATTTGCTCATTGTCTGTTTTCTTTTAAAGTCTTTAAATGTGATATTAAGCATTGAAGGGCAAATAATTAATTTTATTCATGGGGCATATAATTCAATAATTATAATTCAATAATTTATATAAACCATAAAATTTAATATATATGACCATAATATTTAAATAAAATGAACATATGCACTGGACAAAATATCTAGCACAGTCTTGCATGTTTAATATGAACAAGAAAAAATATTCATCCAAAAACATTAAATAAATGATATAGAAAGCAAAAATTTTACTTTCTCAAGCCTCAACAAATTGTTGCAACACCACAATAAATATATTTTGATTGCATTTCTTCAAAAATATTGCTTCAATTAATGATCTGCCAGATAGAATGAGAAGGCTATATCTGTATTTACCCTGTTTTTTTACTCCAATTTGCAAATGTAATTGAACTTTGATCATTTACATTTAGAGTACATTTAGGGACGCTGTCATGTTAATGTATTAACGAGAACTGTTACACACACATTGTTTGTTATATGGAATGCAAAAACTTTGAAGCTTAATGTCTTATAGAACAGATAGAACCTTAGAATTCCAAGGTAACAAATTGTTTAGGATTATTAAGAGAGTTGGGTGTGACGTGCTACTGTAATCTAATTACATTTTTTGGGGAACGCAGTAATGTAACAGTTTACATTTTAAATTTGTGTCATTTGATTACAGTTACTAAAGTCAGTGTACAGTAACTGCGTTACTTATTTTACAAATATGGTTTTTAAAAGAAAAAAATGCTTCTTTTAAATCACATGTTCTGCTGCAAACTCAGTTAATAAGCATGCACTTTTAAATTGCTGGAAAATGCGAGCTGAAATGGTTGTTGTCAAGAGTGACTGCTTCTTCACTAGAAATACAGACAATACTTTTATTTCATTGAGCGTAAAAACAAAAACATTGCTGTGAAATGCAGTGTATGTCCAGTATAAAGAAATTTCGACTGCTTTTAACTCGACTAGCATCTTGTTCAAGCCTTTCTTTGACAATACTCGTCACCAAGAAGGACACCAGCGCCCAAAAACATGGCGGCCCAACTTAGCCTAAACAGGCTAAATTAATTTTTTGTGCAGGATTAGGAGTGAAGGTCTCTCCTGAATGGGAAAAGAAGCGTAGCTGCTTATGGGGCCGATATGGGGCCCAATACTGTATGTGCTATATAATAAATAATATATGCTATATACAAAGAAGCACTGATCTAAGAAAATTACTAATTACTGCTTACAATCGACAGATATTTCATATATATATATATATATATATATATATAACAAAGGACAAGAAACTACATGGACAGACACAGTGAATTATATGATGTATGGATCAAAGTCTGAGACCACTTAGTGGTAATATTTTAAACCTGCATTGCAAAAAATGCTGATAAATAGCAGTGTGTTCTGTGATTCATATATAGTTTTTTCACCATTTATTTAAGCTTTTGAATTGCATTTTGGAACATTTAAAATTAGTTAGCGATCAATTATTAGTTTTAATAGTTCTTCTGAATGGTAATATAATGCAGTTTCCACAAAAAAAAAAAATATATATAAATAAATAAAAATCTGCCAAAGAGAAACTTTTCAACAGTAAAGTCTGTTAAAAAGCTATCCGGAAAACATATTTTTTCTATGTATAAACTTACAATTCTGAAAAATAAAAACATGGAACTGTAAGATATAAACTTGAAGTGGAGGAAAAGGTTAAAACTGCAAGATAGAAATGATATAGGATTTGGAATAGAAAAAACTTGAAATTATTAAGGGGGAAAAAGTGAATTATAAAATGTAAACCTGATATTATAAGAAATATGTCAGAATTGTATGACATAAACACTGAATTTTGGGTAAAATGTTAGAAATGAGCGATATAAACGCAGAATTCCAAGAAAAACAGATATAAGGCAGATATAAACTTGTTAGCAAGTAATAAAAGGTCTAAATTGAGAGACTCAGAATTCCAATCAAAAGATATAAAAACCTAAAATGATTTTCGCTGCTTGTTCAAACTACTTTTTTTTTTTTTTTTTTTTTTTTATCAAATGACCTGAATCAACTAATTTCTTGATTTTTTTGGGGGGGGTTTGATTTCTATTGGGACAGAATAAAGGAATTGTGTGGAACCCAGCATTTTAACAGTGTATAAATAACAACAACAAAAATGTTTGACCTTGATCTTTCTATAACCTTGAAAAGGTAATTTAAATAATTTAAAGTGATATATTGTCTGGGTTCATTTTGTACATTACGCAACAAAAATTTTGTAATAAACTGCCGTCACATTTTCTGTTATTTTAGACTTATTTGCCTACATATTATTTCTTATACATTATTTCCCACTACCAGAATAACAATAAAAGTCACTTTGCTAAACTGTAAAATTGAATTTTCAACATCAAAATTCAACAGAGCAGAGATCAACTTCCTATAATGCAATTCACACCTGTAAATAAATGGAAAACACTTGTGAATCAAAATACACAGCATATTATATTTATAGTGTGAATATAAACAAATGTTTTGTCATTCTAAACCTTTGGAACAAAAACATTTTTTAGATATGAAATATAAAAAGATCTGCACTATTTTAGGCTATTTCTTAGATGTTCTTGTTTCCACTGAAGCTCAAGATGCCATTTGCATCATTCTCAAATCACAATGGTATAAAATAGAGCTGAAAACAAACACATACAGTATTCACTAGCGGCCTGAGACTTTGGACCTCGCTGTATATGGATATGAGTGGAGGAGTGTGTTAATATTAGCAGCTGATCCATAAGCACACACACACACACACACTGTGAGTAGTCTGTTGAGTGGGCTGCATGTGTGGGTCACTGTGTGCAAATCACCGCCTCCATCACTCGGTATGTGTAGTGTGAATGTTAATGCAGGTGCACTGTGGATCAGATGGCATAAACACATCATTCCTACTATACAGTATATTTCCACTGCCTTAATATATGACTTTTTATTAAAGCATTGAAATAATTATGTTAATCACCATTAAGTGAAAACAGGACTGTAGCTTAATTCATTTCAATACAAATGTAGAGATTTTTTTTTTAATTAACCAATATAAAAATGTTACAGTTTTTCTCAGTGACATTGGTGCATTTCTCACAACACTATTTACATTTGCACAACAGGTAATGCATTTCTCAAAACAATTAGTCATTTGTGCACATCATAGTAGCAGTTTCTCATTCCTTCCAACAAATCGCAAATGCTTTTGGACATGCATCACTTGCTTTCATACAACTCTCTGCTGTTTATAACATTATCTTTTGCTTATGTCATGTCAGTCAAAATGAACTAAACTCGTGAATGCTGAATAGTCATTCCATATAAAACAATAGTCCTCATTTCATTACTTGAGTCATTACATACAAAATGTTGAACCAGTTTTTTAAAATCTGTCAAGCTAATTTTATACAAAATAAAAAAAAAAATCCTGAAAATGTCTTCTAAACTGATCAATTTCATAAATGATTTACAGACCTGTGTATGTTGTAGGTTCAGTTCTAATACGTACTGCAATATTAGCCTCTTTCACACAGTGATACCAGTTAATATATGTAAAATTTCCGGAAATACTTTACTGGTAAATTCAAAAAAGTGCTGTTCACACAGGCGAGAATGTTATGGAATTTTTCAGGAAAAGGGCATTCACACATCCGTTCCAAAATACAGATAAATTCTGACATCATTAACCAGAAATGAGCTCTTAACCGCTGGGCTTGTATTAGTAAACATTTGACTACATCACAAACTCTGTGGATGGATCAGTATTGTGAACAACTTTGACGAAAACATATAGAGAAACACTTTCGCATGTTGAGATGTACATGATACGGGTATGTGCTGGCGCTCACGTGCTGTTTCACGGGCACACGCAAAGCTTGAAGGTAAACAAACAACGGCTTGTCATAAGCATGTTATCGATAATTGTTTACACGGCTGGCATTAAGATGAACATATAAACGTTATCTGACTAATTTCTAGCAGCTAAATGAGTCTGGGAAAATATTCAAAGGCTTTTATTCTCACAAACCGTGCGGACTTGAATGCGTCTGACTGTTCTGATTGGCTAAAGCAGACGTCTCACGTCAGCACGTTCTGGATGTGCACTCGCTCTTTCCGGCAATCTTCCAGCTGCGTTCACACATCGCAGCATTCCGGCAAATTACCGGTAATGTTACAACTTCTCTTATCGGAAAATAGCCAGAACGAATTTACAGTTTTTTTCAAAAAGGGCCTGTTCACACATACACACCTTTCTGGAAAAATTGCCGGTAATTTTCCGGAAAGTCTGAATGTGTGAAAGGGGCTATTGTTTACAGTTGTGCACAGCTATACCCAAAGGGAGTTTATGTTTGTTGTAAATAAGGGTGTATTTGTTCTTTTGCACAATGCTGTGAATACATTGTGAATGCTGTGACAAAGAGAAAATGCAGTGAAAATGTAAAACATACATATTCAGTGTCTTGTACTCAGACAAGACTTTTTTGCATTGGAAAACACAGAGTAAACTGTCATATTGAAAACACAACAAAGCCATTTGACTATCTTGCTCATAAACAATGGTGTCAGGACTTTTCATCTTGATGACACTGACACTTTCATTGACATGAATACTTGCTTTCGAGGATCGAGCTATCTGATTCGAGCAAGTGACGCGCTTTTGCAGGTTATCAACTAAGTTTTGCAGTTTGTAAAAATTGTTTTGAGAAATGCATTAACTTTTGTGCAAATGTAAATAGTGTTGTAAAAAATGCACCAAAGCCACTGAGAAAAACTGTAGACACAACACTAAATTACTAAAACTAAAATAAAGGGAATATAGAAAACATAAAACAACACAAGAAAAATCTAACATAATGTAAAACATTAAAAAAAACTTTAAATAGAAAAATCAAAAACATTTTTAAGGTAAATCGTAAAATGATAAAATATACTGTAATATAAAAACTGCTAAACAAAAACACTGTTAATAATCCAAAATGATAGAAAATTAAAAGTAATATCTAAAACCAGAAACCGTATGTAAAGATGTGCATAAAGTACACATTTTATTAATATAATAATATTTTATAAATATATCAATATATTTATTTATGCATAATACAAATACATATATTAAAAACATTAATATATTAATTGATAATATATGTAGATGAATACTAAATAATTATATACTATCTATCTATACTGTAATACATCACAAACGTTACAATAAAAGCACTGCTATGAACACTCACCGGCCACTTTATTAGGTACACCTGTCTAACTGCTCGTTAACAGTAAATTTCTAATTAGCCAATCACATGGCAGCAACTCAATGCATTTAGGCATGTAGACATGGTCAAGACGATCTGCTGCAGTTCAAAAAGAGCATCAGAATGAGAAAGAAAGGTGCAAATGCTTTGTTGATGCCAGAGGTCAGAGGAGAATGGCCAGACTGGTTCAAGCTGATAGAAAGGCAACAGTGACTCAAATAACCACTTGTTACAACCGAGGTATGCAGAAGAGCATCTCTGAACACACAACGCATCAAACCTTAAGGCAGATGGGCTACAGCAGCAGGAGACCACACCGGGTGTCACTCATGTCAGCTAAGAACAAGAAACTGAGGCTACAATTCGCACAGGCTCACCAAAATTGGACAATAGAAGATTCTGATGAGGCTCGATTTCTGCTGTGACATTTGGATGGTAGGGTCAGAATTTGACATCAACAACATGAAAGCATGAATCCATCCTGCCTCGAATCAACAATTCAGGCTGGTGGTGGTGGCGGTGTGATGGTATGAGGGTTATTTAAAGCCTCTTCTTCTTGATGGCCCTCGTAATGTAAAGATCTAATGTATTCATAACTGTTTTTACACATACGTTTCACATTTGGTAATCATGACTAGTATCTATATTTCAAACATCTAAACTGGACTCATCTCTCCCATACAGTATGGGTCTTTTCAAACATACATGACAGATTCAACATATGTTGTATACATTTCATGCTTTTCTGACAGATGGTTCTCATTGTATCCTCAAGTCCTCTCTCGTGCTCTTTTATGCCTTAACCTGTCACCTGTTTTCAAAGACATATAATGGCGGATTCATAGGGTCCTCCACTCACCCAATTAAATGTGTCTTCATATAGGTTTAGTAAATAAAAATCTTCATCACGGACCACCGTGTCAATGCCACAGCCTACCTGAGTATTGTTGCTGACCATGTCCATCCCTTTATGATCACAGTGTCATTAAGCTCGAATCATCTCAGACTGGTTTCTTGAACATGACACTGAGTTCACTGTACTCAAATGGCCTCCACAGTCACCAGATCTCAACCCAATAGAGCACCTTTGGGATGTGGTGGAACTGGAAATTTGCATCAAGGATGTGCAGCCGACAAATCTGCAGCATCTCTGTGATGCTTTCATGTTAATATGGACCAAAATCTCTGAGGAATATTTACAGTACCTTGTTGAATCTGTGCCACAAACGATTAAGGCAGTTCTGAAGGCAAAAGCGGGTCCTACCCTTTACTAGTAAGGTATACCTAATAAAGTGGCCAGTGAGTTGTACAGTATTTGCAGTTAAAGTAAAAATGATAAGCCTTCTTGTAATATATATATATATATATATATATATATATATATATATATATATATATATATATATATATATATATATATATATATATATATATTTTTTTTTTTTTTTATTTTATTTTATTTTTTTTTTTTAAGTGATGCTTGATGGAGTAAACATTTTAAACATAGCAGTTTTAAATATTTAACTTCTGTAACTATTTTCTTTTGTCTTTGCCATGATGACTGTAAATAATATTTTACTAGTTATTTTGTAAGATACTAGTATTCAGCATTCATATACTGTATATATGAAGATATGTTATCTCCACAGCCTTTTCTCTTGATACATCCATTTATAGAAATACTACTGTAAATGACGACACAAGCACATTCATTTTTAATGGCAGCCAGCTCATGAAGTACTGCATAAGAGGAGTGAGTCAGATGCTCTGGTTACGCAAGAGTCAGAAACGTCACATCAGTGCAGATGCTGGATCTTTACCTCTCATGGTGGGCGGTGTGTAGACGCTCTGTTTCCTCTGGGCTGGAGAAAGCTGCGCGTTCTGGGCCTGGAGAGTGGACAGTGGAAAAGCACAGCGTGAGAGACGGGATCTGATTTCACTAAGACTCTATTTCAGGAGCTTGGAAATCAATGACAACTGCATCAGAGCTCCATCCATCTTCAGCAGCGTCTCAACACAGAGAGACGAGCAGGAGACAGCAGTCTAACACTCATGTAAAGTGCTGGGGTTAAACTTTTGCATTTGTACAGGACTCACCTCTGTTTGATGGCCTGTAGACTGCTTGTCATCTCCTGAAGAGGGAAAACAATGGAGGGATTTAGTTTTAATGCATGTTTGAACATGGAAAATATAAGAAAAAAGCAACCAAAAATAAAAACACTTTATTGTAAAAAAATTATATGACAAACAATCAAGTCAACAGTTGATTTGAGGTTACTTTAACTCATTCACTCATTCATTGATTTCCTTCAGCTTAGTCATTTTTTCCAGGGTGGCCACAGCGTAATAAACCACCAACTTTTCCAGCATATGTTTTATGCAGCGGATGACCAAGCCACAACCCAGTACTGAGAAAAACCCATACATTTACACATTCACACACACTCCTACACTACGGCCAATTTAGTTTATTCAATTTATTTGGACTGTGGGGGAAACCACAGCACCCAGAGGAAACCCACACAAGTTACTTTAACTCATTTTAGAAAGTTATTCAAGTTTCAACAATTTATAAAAGCTTTAATTTCATATTTTTTAGTCAGTTTGATTGGTGACGGGGAAAGTCCATCTGATTCAATTAAGCATTTTAAGGCAGGAATATTTTTTAAAGTGCACAAAATGAAGAGAGCTTAGATTAAATACATTACAATAATCAAAAGAGACTGTAAATACATTTCAATATTTACATTGATAAAAATAATTTTATCCTAAATGTTATCCTAAACCTTTTTTAATTTTATTATATAGAAATTATTTCTATTTATTTGACAGACAGACAGACAGACAGACAGCCAGCCAGCCAGACAGACAGACAGACAGACAGACAGACAGACAGACAGACAGACAGACAGACAGAACAGCTGAAGCTCATTATGGACTAATTACTGTAGGACTATAAAGACACCTCATTCACACATACACTCTTTTCTGAGTCTTGTAAACTGTAAGTGAGCATCACAAAGTGTTTTCCTTATCTTGCCTTGTCATGTTTTGACCTTTGCTTTGTTTTATTGTTTATGTTGTTTTGGCACATGTCCTGACCATTCGTCTGTATTCGGACCATGCTTTTGGATTATCTACATGTTCCTGTCTGTCTCTGTTTTGAGCTTTTGCCTGCCTGACGACTTCTCAACTCTGTTGTACCCAGACTCATTACAATATCATTATTAATAATTATAACTATAACACATTTGTTTTCATCTTAATGTGTTATAATACCATACTAATTTAGTTATAACACATTAGATAAAAAAAATAATTATATATATATATATATATATATATATATATATATATATATATATATATATATATATATATATATATATATATATATATATATATATATATACATTTCAACCTACTATTAATAACTAATACTATAATTTACTGATATAATAGCTGAAAACCACTATTATATTAATATTGTGCACTAAATCAGCATTATATATAAATGTTATCGGTTTACAAAATGATCTGCTCTCAAAATGTTCCCAAAACATTAGCACACAAACATTTATACATCCTTCATTGAATCTTATAATCTATGTAAAAATAATGATTTACAGTTTAAAATGTTGCTACGTGTTTCAGAATGTTCAGAGAACATTAAACAGTAAAATTCCTGAAACAATATCAAAAATGTAAAACAGAACTAACTAAAACTGGACATCTTGAATGTTTAGAGAGCATATTGCTTCATAACTCAATGAGAAGTCAAAAAAAAAGTTCCTAGAACAAAAGCAAATTGGCTGTTTGTACCAGACAACACCACAGAAATGTGAATACAGCCATTCAGAAGCACAGAATATGTATATTAATACATATTAAACCTCTTTAACTTTATTAAATTTACATGCTGAATCACTGATGTGTGCTGGCTTGTCACAGTTCTAAAGTTCAATTTCAAATGGTTTATTTTAGTTTTAAGATCTGAGGTAAACTATTTGCCGCTGCTTAGTATCAGTAGTATGACAATAAATGTTAGGTAAACTGGCATCCAAACTCACATTGTTAGCATTTAACACTGAATAAAACACATGAGGTGTACCTGAGGTAAACACTGTCAGTTTATCCTGTTGTTTAGCTGAAAGAAATAGAAGCTAGTGATGTGCGGATCGATACTAAAATATTGATATCTCCGATACTAGCTTTGTATGTTTTAGAATCGATTATCTTATCAAAATATCAATATTTTAGTTATTTGAAGCAAATATATAGTTTATTGGAAATAACCACAATTACCCTAGTTTTTCTGAATAATACAAACTTAGTCTGAACTACTTGTTCTTCCGCCTGCCTAGTCATGTGCGTAACATGGCACTGTACAAATGCAGAGCAGGCAAGCTAGCCACTCAGTCCGCTAGCATGGCACATGTTGTTCAGTCACGCTGTCATTGGATGTGGGTGACCGCAAACGAAGTATGTATGGAGCTACTTCACTTCCATAAACTCAAATGATGTTGTTTGTGACACGTGTAACAAAACAGTGAGGTACTGTTGTAATACCACAAACCTAATCAAACATCTGCATAGAAATCACAAGACTGACAACGTCATGACTAGGCGGTCAGAGGAAGAGGAAATGAGAGGCACAGGTGCTGCTAGGGCGAAACAGACATCGCTTGCAGAGTCCTTAAGTGGAGCAGGCAGGCACTATCTACTAAAATGGTCGTGCCGAACTGAGTCTGGTTCTCTCAAGGTTTTTTTTCTTCACTCCCATCAGGTGAAGTTTTTTTTCCCTCTCCGCTGTCGCCACTGGCTCGCATGGTTCAGGATTGGTAGAGCTATACATCGATGAATTTGCTCTTCAGTGTTTGAACTCTCAGTAATGATTAAATCACACCGAACTGAGCTAAACTGAACTAAACTGAACTTAAACACTAAAAACTGAACTACACTGTTCCAGTTACTATGACCATTTATGTGAAGCTGCTTTGACACAATCTACATTGTAAAAGCGCTATACAAATAAAGCTGAATTGAATTGAATTGAATCTAGGTACAAAGAAAATGTGGCAATGTGGCTGTATTTTTGGGGGCATGGGTTTTTAAGACAATTGATAAAGCAATCGGATCAGATAGGAAACCAGTAGTATCGCATATCACTAATAGAAGCTGTATCTAAAATATAAATTTCAGGTGTTGGTCAGGACAAAAACTATATGGAGAATATTACATCTATCACGTGTCATTGCTTTTATTTAGACTCTGTTACCTTAAATTAGCTTTTAGGCTCGATAGTTAGGAACACTTTTGTTGATGTCGTCAATCTGGCAACCTGCGCTTGCGTTTGTTTTGAACCAGGCATGCAATACCTAGTTCAACTTAGTAAACTTACAGACACCTTTAACTTTCTTTTTTTTTTTCTCAAGGCAACAACAAATGTTTACAGCACTTTTGAGTCCCACTTAACTGATGTACAGGATTGGATCATGTGATCACTGTAAATTATGTTAAAGCACACTAAAAGCAAAGCTAAATTTAAACCAATTGTACCTTGTTTGATCCAGGAATGGAATGTGTGTGATGAGCACAATTTGATTTGAGCCCCCGCTCCCAGCGCTTTCATAATGCAAAACTGCTTTTAGGAGAGCGGCCCATTTCTTTCCCCAACTGCATTAAGAGGGGCTTATACATTATTTCAGATGTTATAAAATCAAGGTCTAATTGTTCATCTGAGATCCCAAAAGACCAGATTCATCTTCCAGGGTTTTCATGATTCTTTTAGGCCGGCTTAGAGTTTCATCATGCTTGCTCTCACTGCTTTTGGAGAGCCTTGAAGAATCCGACTAACTATGCAAATGCTTTGTAAAATCTTCAATATGAAACCCATCAGTCCTACTGCACCAAACACGGTCTGAGCTGAGATCGAACCGGTGATTCTTAGCATGGGAGTCTTTTCTTCTAACAAGGAGGCTAAAGACCATGATCCTAGCATCTGTCACTCGAGTACCCTTCGAGGTCAAAAGAGTGAGGTTTACCTGCATAGCACTTTGCTAGCTGGCGTCCGTTACACTCACCCCCCTAAAGCTCACTTGCATCCCGGACGAGCCCCCACCTGTCTTACTGCACCCAACCCAGTCGGAGCTGGGATCGAACTGGCAATTCTTTGCATGGGGGTCGGTTGCTCTAACAAAGAGGCTGAAAACCATGGCCTCTAGTGTCTGTCGCTAGAGCACCTTTAGAGGTCAGAAGAATGAGGTTAACCTGCATAGCACTTTGCTAGCTGGCCTCTGTTACCAGGCACGTGCACACATAGGGCTCAACCTGTGCAGTGCACATGCCCTTTTTAGTCTTGGATAGAAAGTGCCCTTCCAAAATTATCAAAAGTGCCCTCGCGAACGTGACACACCCTTTGTCCCGCCCTTGAGTAGGCGCGTGACAACACCGCTCTTGAGTACACGCGCTCAACCCCCCCTCCCCCGCTTTACAGTACGCGCGCGACAACACAGCTGATCAGAATGGTTGTTCAAAATTCGCAATAAATTTACATTTTTCAGTACCAACATATTTCAGTTTATCCACTGCTTAAAACATATACTGGATAAGTTGGTGGTTCATTCCACTGAGGCGACCCCAGATTAATAAAGGGACTAAGCCTTCTGTAAAATTAATATTCTGTTGTTCAGAATATTAAAGTGAATGTTTCATATTAAAATTAGAGAATGTTACATACTAAAATTAAAGTTCCTCAGTTAATAAAACAACAAAAATATTTTTCTTAATAAATACATTTTGGTTTGACATCTAAAATGAATGACCGCCTTATATTTTGGAAGCCAATGCATTTATTTAAAGGTATAGTTCCCCCAAAAATGAAAAATTACCCACAATTAACTCACCCTCATGTGGTTACAAACCTTGAATTTCTCTTCCCTGTTGAACACTAGGTGCGCCATGGTGGCGCAGTGGGTAGCACGATAGCCACACAGCAAGAATGTCACTGGTTCGAGCCTCGGTTGGGCCAGTTGGCATTTCTGTGTGGAGTTTGCATATTCTGCAAGTGTTAACGTGGGTTTTCTCTGGGTGCTCCGGTTTCCCCCACAAGTCCAGTCATGCGCTAGAGGGAAATTAGGTAAGCTAAATTGTCCGTAGAGTATATGTGTGAATGAGTGTGTATGGATGTTTTCCAGTGATGGGTTGCAGCTGAAAGGGCATCAGCTGCATAAAAAAATGTGCTGGATAAGATGGCTGTTCATTCCACTATGGCAACCCCAAATTAATAAAGGGACTATGCAGAAAAGAAAATGAATGAATGAATGAATGATGAGGAACACTAAAGAAGTTACTTAGAAAAAAAAAACTGTAACAACGGACATCCATAGTAGGGAAAACATATACTAAATAACAAATATCCACAAATATAAATAACATATTTTGTGTTCAACAGAAGAAAGAAACTCAAATGGGTTTGTGACAAGTGAAGAGTTAGTAAATGATCACAGTATAATCGTTTTTGGGTGAACTACCCCTTGAACATTCATTAATTTAATTAATTTTCCTTCAGCTTAGTCTCTGTTTCAGAGGTTGCCACAGCAGAATGAACTGCCAACTATTCCGGCATATATTTTACGGAGCGGATGCCCTTCCAGCTGCAACACAACACTGGGAAACACCCATACACACTAATTCACACACACACACCAATTTATAGTCAATTTAGTTAATTCAATTAATGCATGTTTTTTGAGTGTGGTGGAAACACGCAAACCAGTGACCTTCTTGCTGTGAGGCGACCACTATGCTACCGTGCCACCCATCCCAACATGTACTGCATAATTTTGAATGTCATCCGTTTTGTATTGTGAAAAGCCTTTGGACCACTAACTTGACTGACGCTACAGTTGCTTAAAGGGGAAAGACAAATTTAAAAGCCCCTGATTTCTCTTAAAGCCTCTGAGCATCTTTATTCCCTCATCTAATAGCCACTTAAGCCTTTAAATGAAGTCTGAGGAAATGCTGGATTACCACTTGAGACCTGGTGCTCCAAGTAAAACCAGAGGAACTCAGAGAACCACAGTTGCCACAAAAGCCTTCTCTTTTATAAGCCCTCTGGCTCCACACAAGAGGATGGTATTATAAAGATGTAGCGCACAAAATGTCCCTGCCAAAGCCACAGGTTTTGCTCCATGAACACTGCACCAAATTACCACTCTAACCACAAAGAAACACTCCACTTTTTTTTTTCTGGAAATCAGTCACTGGAAAACACACATACACACTCATTCACATACATACTCTATGGACATTTTATTCACTTATACCGCATGTTGTTGGACTTGTGGGGGAAACCTGAGCACCTGGAGGAAACCCATGCAAACATGGGGAGAACATCTAAACTCCACACAGAACTGCCAACTGACCCAGCCGAAGCTCGAACCAGCGACCTTCTTGCTGTGAAGCGACATCACTACCTACTGCGCCACCTCGTGGCCCCCAGAGTTAAATTGTTTTCACCAATTTTTAGTATAACCAGCCGATCTCCGGGTCTGGCAGAAGCACTTGTAGCTTAGCTTAGCATAAATCATTGAATTGGATTAGACCATTTAAGGCTGATTTATACTTCTGCGTCAAGCGCACGCATATGCTATGGCACAGCCTAAGTGTGGACACATAGCCCATCGTCGTGGCCATCGGTGATGTTGACGCGGACCTCTCAAAAAATGGAACGTGTACGTGTAGCGCAAGCTCTGTGATTTTTCGGCTTGGTATCGCTGACGAGTGCAAGCCTGATCCAGCGAGTATTTACAAGTGTGGAGTCACGTGAAGGAGCTCCGGATGTAGACTGCTGTGTTGTGTTTACCTTATGATTAAAGTTGTTGCACGTCCGCCAGTTCCTGCCTCAAAATGAGCGAATTTGAGTCACTTGTACATTAAGGAAGCATTCAGAAAAAACAAAATACCTGCGTAGAGACTCAACACAGAAAAACATAAACACCTACTGCCAGCTAGCATTTTGGAAGTATATTGCAGAGCAACAGAAACAGAGTGCAGTAATATAAATGCACAGCTACGCGCAAGGCTTGCACGCCGATCACTTGACGCAGAAGTATAAACCAGGCTTAGCGTCTTGCTCAAAAATGACCAAGGAGTTTAGATAATTTTCCTATTTAACACCAGTACTACCAAGGCGGTCACTTTGAACATTTAGAATTTTTGCAATTTAATTGTTTTGATGGTCACCTCACAGCAAGAAGGTCGCTGGTTTGAGCCTCGGCTGGGTCAGTTAGCATTTCTGTGTGGAGTTTGCATGTTCTCCCTGTGTTCCCGTGGGTTTCCTCCGGGTGCTCCGGTCTCCTCACAGTGCAAAGACACGCGCTGTAAGGGAACTTTGTGAGCTAAATTGTCTGTAGTGTATGTCCTGGTCCTCCAGGTTGGGGGTTGAGGGCTAACAATCCACCTCATAAAAACTAGATGTTATGAAACACCAATATGGTGCAGCTAAATATCAACTTATATTATAAACGGCCCTTTAACGTAGTTAAAATAAAACACATATCTATAACTCCCTGACTTTTACGATGTGTATATTTTCTTTTAGCATTGTTTCCAAAAACATAACTTTATTTGCTGAAAATATTCCCAAGAACCAGGCCACACACTTGCACTATCAGTTAGAATCGGTGTAAAATCATTGCGCCAACTGGAGCTATTTTACAGGAAACAAATTTCTTGATTATTATGCCAGAAATAGAGTATAGTTCCTCACCGTATGTATCAGCTTGAATGGACATTATCAGCTAATATGGGCTTTTTGCACCTACTGGTAGGCTCAGAAGGCTGTTATCATCCATTCACATTGTTAATCAGCTATACTAACAGAGAAGACTCCAGATCCTGATCTGTTTTTACATTACTTTGTCTGTTACGACTAAAGTTTATTTATTAATCATTATTATTATTATTATTTATTTATTTATTTTTGCGCATTGCATGTGTCTTTTTCTTTGTCCCACCTTTTTTTCTTGCTTTCTGTTATTCCATAGGCTCCCTTCCCAACATGATCCATGCTCTGATTGGCTGCTGATCATAAAAGCCTACAAAAACGAACTTCCGGCAGGGTTCAGAGAGCTCATTTGTGGTGCAAAAACTATATAATTACTCTCAACTGAGTGTCCAAGTTTAGTTGTCAACCGAAGGAGATCTTTTGCATTAGGTTTTTGTTTTCTTTGGGAAATCCACCACCCGCAACATTTGTTTTTGTTTATGATGACCATGTTGTTTACCCCTAGACTTGGGGCGCAATAGTGATAGTTGGGTTTAGGGTAGGGTGGTAGACATTAATAAACTCAATTAATGGGAAATTCAATAAATAATATAAATAATTTTAGTCGACTTACGGCCACAGCCATATGTAATCTATTGCTGATTAACCATGTAGATGGATGAGAATAGCCTTTTGAGCCTACCAGTAGGTGCAGAAGGTCCCTACTGGCCCATATCTATCAGCTGATAACCACTGACAACACCAATTCATTCGAGTGATAACATTCGAATCGGCGGCCATATCAACCTAAATAATAGGCTATTTTCTTTTTACCTTGGTTCGTAGTACACAATGTAATTACAGAAGTGTCAAGCTCTAAATAGGTTAATAATTAAATTAATAAGCAATCATTATTATTCTTTATTTGAGGGCTATGCGAATGCTGATCCGATTCAATGATTTATGCTAAGCTAAGCTAAAAGTGCTCCTGAAAAAAATCAATTGTTAACTCCAGGGGAGTTAACAAAATGAGCTTATTTACCAAAAAAGAGTTCCTTTAAGAAGCCAAACCGCTCTTCAGCTTCATTTGCAGCGAACAGTTACACCATGCCCAGTTTATGACAAGTGACGCAAGTTCATAAAGCTTCACAAACTTTCTTTATAAGAGACCGATTCCAAGTGTTTTGGATCAGAGGAAGAAATGCCAGCCAAACAAAGAGGAGCCTGTTTTGTGAATGCAGCTCTGTGTGTCCCACCTCCTCAACACGCCCCTGCCATCTACATCCAAAATCAGCAGGGAGAAATAATCAGCCGGGTACAACCACAACTCCAAAACAACCACACACCAAACGCTCGGCATCAATCAGGAAAAACAAACAGCATTTCCCAGTCATTTGTCAGGTTTGAATGGCTTTGCTGGAGAGCATGTCATCTGTGTTGAGTAAGACCTGGCAGAAGTAACCGCTCTTAGCGGAGGGAAGCTCGTGAGCTCATAACAAGGCCCTCTTCTCAAGCAGAACTGGCAGATGGCGATGCTGGCTTCTGAGAGGGGCTTTGGTAAAGCTTTATCATTAAAAAAAATGGTAATCTCTGCCAAGTAAAACGCAAGAGTGTGCGCACATATGATCTCGCCGAGTTTCCAGCCAAGACTAGACCTGAACACTCAGATGAGGAGGATCATCGCTATGTTTATCCACTGATATTCAAAACATTCTGATACTAGATGTTTGGATTATACAGTTGAAGTCAGAAATATTCAGATATTAGCCTCTCTGTATAGTTGACAATAACAGCTTTAGCCCAAGATGCTAATTGCAAACCAAATAGCACGTCGTGTCTAAAACTGAATTTCATGTATTTTCATTGTATTATTCTTTCTAAAAAGTGACCAAGAAATATCATGATAACAGAGTTGACAAATAATTAATTTAGTCTTCATGTATCCTAAAGATTTTGGTACTAATTAATGAGACTGCCAAAAGAAGTGACTTGGAAATCATTTAGATCACATGCTTTTTAAATCAGTGTTTTATGAGCTAAAATATGTTGTCCATGAGGCCACTAAGCCCTAGGAGGTTAAAGCTCATCAAGTATTTTTTTAACCATTCATTCATTTTATTGTCGGCTTAGTCCCTTTATTAATCTGGGGTCGCCACATTGACCAGTGACAGACACAAAACTAAAATGACAAGTAACACTGAAAATAAATGATTAAGCGATTAATAAACATAATCTATTTCTTCTTTGTAATAACTTAAAAGTCATTCATTTATTCATTTTCTTTTCTGCTTAGTCCCTTTATTAATCTGGGGTTGCCACAGAGAAATGACTCACCGACTAATTCAGCATATGTTTTACGCAGCGGATGTCCTTCCAGCTGCAACCCATCTCTGGGAAACACCCATACATACTTATTCACACTCATACACTACGGACAATTAAGCCTACCCAATTCACCTGTACCGCATGTCTTTAGACTTGTGGGGTGAACCGGAGCACCCGGAGGAAACCCACGCAAACACGGGGAGAACATGCAAACTCTACACAGAAACACCAACTGACCCAGCCGAGGCTCGAATCAGTGACCTTCTTGCTGTGAGGTGACAGCACTACCTACTGCGCCACCGCGTTGCCCAATAACTTCAATTAATAAAAAATATAAAATTTCATTATAACTGCAGAGTTATATTTGATATTAAGACAAATGTTCCTGGGTACACATGAAAACATTATTTTTATAGAAATAACGATATAATATGCGTTTATTATTTAAAACTATTTCATTCAGTTTTTTATAAACAATTAAAGGTTTATCGATTCTAGAATTACCCATGTACAGAAATGCACTGATTCTTGACACAAAATGTTTCAGGAAATTTTACCTCCATTCTGTTTTGCAAATAGCAACATTTATCTAAAATAGCCCCCAAAACAGCAATAAATAATTAAAAGGTATTTTTATTGCTTAAAATAAAATAATTTCAGACATATTGGGTGTTTTTTATTCTCACCAGTGTTCTTAAGTACAGTATTTAACTTTAATGTTATCAGACCTTAATAAAAACAACAAATAACAGTTGAAATCCGATTTATTAAACCCCCTTTGCATTTTTTTTTTCCCTTTTTAAATATTTCCAGAAAGATGTTTAACAGCTCTATAGCTCTATAAAAATATCTAGTCAAATATTATTTACTCTTATCATGGCAAAGATAAAATAAATCAGTTATTAGAAATAAGTTATTAAAATGTTTAGAAATGTAATGAGAAAATCTTATCTTCTTTAAACAGAAATTAGGGCAAAAAATAAACAGCAGGGCTAATAACTCAGGGGGTTTATTAATTCTGAGGTCGACGGTCGACTAAAGAAATTGATTAATGTTATATAGATGTGCTCGTTTTGTTTGTACGTTTTAAACACAGAACACAGGCAGATGTTTAATTATTAAGTAATTATTTAATAATTAAGTCCAAAATCAATTATTTCAATACAAATATAATATGATTTTTTCTCAGAGGTGATAGTATAATAGATTAATTTGAAACCAATTTGCCAAATCCTGCCATCTGAGTTCATTAACTCGTCTCCCAATTAACAAAACACTTTTGCCAGGACTTTTTTAAAGCAGAAACAGATTTTATATTACTATATTAAATACAGAATTATTCTATAAACATGTTTTGTCCCATTTTTAAACAACCACCTAAAGTATTTAGCACATTTAGACTGTCACAACATGAAAACGTCACATCATAAAGCTGCTCTGCCAAGTGCTACTTGGAAAATGCAGCGTACAAGCCTGAAAGTCATAATTACGGTGTGATGGGTTATAGATTTTTTATTTATTTTTTGGTCTGAATAAACTAGAAGCATAGAGCAATTTCAAATTCCTCTGTTTTCACTTTACAAACACAGGAAGCTTTTAATGCAAAATTGACGATCAAAGGATGCTTTATCTCTTTATTTTATCATTTTCAATCAGCCACAGGGAATTATTCAGGAGAGGCTTGGACGTCAAAGAATTTTTAAAAACTAAATAAGAAGAAGACTGAGGCAATTGTCTTTGGACTATTACACGGCTCTGCCAAGCTGAATCAAATGCTGGACAATCTACCTGATTACATTAAACCATCTGTAAGAAATCTAGGTTTCACCCTTGATTCCGCCCATCTATTTGACAAACAGGTAAATGCAGTAGTTAAATCTTGTTTTTTCCAGTTGAGATTATACGCTAAAGTGAAAGGCTTTTTAACTTGTGCACCCTCCAAATTTAGTCGGTTAATTCCGCTGTGGTGACCCCAGATTAATAAAAGTACTAAGCCGAAAAGAAAATGAATGAAATTAATGAATATGTACACTGTTAAAAATTGTCCCGTTAAAAAACAGCAAGTTACTGGCAGCACAGTTGCCAGCAAGTTACTGTTAAATTAACAGCATCTAGCTGTAGTTGAAATTTACAGGTTGTTACTGTTTTTAAAAAATACAGCATAAAGCTGTTATTTTCTACATTAACAGTAATTTACTGTCAAAAGTAACGGTTAATTAATGTTTATTTGAATTTTTAACTGTAAACTACAAATATGTTATCCTGAGAAATGAACTGCTAAGAAAACAGGTATATATACATTTTTTATTTGTTATAAAAACAGTTTAATACAATGCACACATATAGCCTTATTGGAAACAATGCTAAAACTAAAAAATGCAGTTTTTATTACATCGTATTACACTTATATATTTTAAAATTACTGGCAATGGAAAACCAAGTGGAATTACTACAACAATTACTACTCTGAAAACTTCTGAGTGAATTACAGAATTAGTAAGAAATAAAAAAGAATGCAATGAACAGTTTAGGTATTCAAGATCAAACATCTGAAAAAAGTATGCGACTAACACAATAAAATGAGTGCCATTAGTGAAGAGGATGTGTAAGGTGTGTGTGTGTGTGTGTGTGTGTGTGTGTGTGTGTGTGTGTGTGTGTGTGTGTGTGTGTGTGTGTGTGGTGTCACTTATATGACATCCCACTCAAAGTCCATTAGCTTCTTTAAGTAAACTGGCAACCTTAGTGTTGACAATTCTTTTTGTGGGTGACCTTTCCCATTCCCTTCGATAGGATGTGTCCACTCTTGGAGCCCCTTTTCAGGGTTTACCCATGAAGCTTCTGAAAAAATGCATACATTCAGAATTAGTGTGGGTTAAAGTTTATATGATAATAATGTGAAGAGAAATAAATATATGAATCTAAGCGTCTAACCTCTGAATTAATTCCAATGTCCATGCAGCCTCCGCTTGGTTCTCCACATTGAAAATGTCGTAAGTTAAAAACACAGCAGCTTTACCAGACAGAAAACTTGGCTGGATGCTCTCACAGATTATTTGCCCCTCAAAACTGATCATCCATTTATGAATGTAGCTTCCTGGTTTTTCTCCTAAAACATTTAAAAGAAAAAAACAATGTCAGCAGTCACATGAAATTATATTTTCTAGTTGAAAATATATGTGAGGGAAGCTGACGTAATTTTACTTAGTCCCAAAGCCCTGTTCTTGTAACACAATACATGTATTTGAAAATGTTGATTGTGGACTCGCCTGGACAGCCACTGAAATCAACATGTACAGTATATACTGTGTATTGTGAAATTGTCACTGCAATGTTTGTGATTTATTTAACTTAATATTTATGATCAACATAGCGTGTTAAACAACTAAGTGTTAAACAACTAAAATGGAGTAATTTAGTAAATTGAGTAAAATGTTTTCCAAAGGTGAGTGAAAGCTTGGGTAAAATATGGCAGAACATATAATTTATGTATTTGTGTATTTTGTTTTGTTCAAAAGAATTTACCATGTTTGCTAAAATACAGAGAAAACACCCTTAGTTGCTAAAGTAATAAAATACAGTTCTAAACATACCAAAAAGTATCAGTCAAGGAATTGCAGGTAGTTCAAGGGTCTTTTCTACATCAGGTACAGTAGAAGATGCCTAAGACAAGAATTACAATGATGAGGAAAGATACAAAATTAACAAGCATAATGTATGCGTAACATTTTTTAATTGTATTTTCAGTTATTAGGACAATAATACCACATAGCAAATAATAATAACTTTACCATGTTATCATGTTTCATTAAACTCACCTTGTAATCAGTAATCAATATCTGTATCAGAAATCCAGCTCCACTCTATGATGCAGTTAGCATGTTCACAGGTTCAGCACTGAAATGGACATATAAAACAGTTTATGGTGGTGATTAGCCAATTGTACTCGACGAAGTAGCATTACAATACAAACCAACTACAGTAAAAATTTTACAGTAAATGTTTTATCAAAGCCTACATTGAAGCCATATTAGGTAGCTATTGAAAGCTAAAGCTAAAATTAGCAATGAGATGACAATCTTTTCATCATGCTACATAAATCAATACTACTTTGTTGCTACATATGTTTAAAAACTGACTTTGTAGATAAGCTTATAACCTATATCCTTTTTAATTATCATATTCTGACTTACCGTGTAATCAGGAAATATCTGTGTCAGATTCCCAGTTACACTAAATGCAGATGCAGTTTGCACATTGACAGATTTAGCACTAAAATAGATGTAAAAAAGTTACAATATCAGCATCCAGTTAGCCTATGTGCAATCACAAATGTGTATTTTGTGTAAATTGAGCAAAATAAAGGTGCACTCACCGAGTAAGTCACAGTAAAAAAAAGGATGAAAATCCACGTGATGGCTGACGTCTTCTGTTCAAAAAATACTGTTGATTGCTGTTTTTTTACATTAGTGTGATAAAAACAGTAAAAAAATGTTAAATTTGTCTAAGTCATTTCAAAAACTGTAAGAAAACAGCAACATACTGCTTTTGACAATAACAGGATTATACTGTTAAAATTTTGCCGTAAATTAACAGCAATTTTTAACAGTGTACCCTTGAGGCATTAATATGGACCCTTTATGTACAAATGTGTAGCTTTTGAAAAGGTACCACCCCAGTGACAGCTGTCTTACCTTTATTTCTAAGAGTGTGTAGAATTCAAGAGATTAATTCATGCATTTATATCATCACACTTGGACTATTATAACTCAATTCATATAGTTATTGGCCAATCCTATATAAATCACCTAAACTGTAAAACCCAAAAACTTAAGGTACTGTAACATAAACCATTTGAGGAAATCGATTGCAACAAAGCATTTGAGTTCAAAAACTAATACTGAGTACTGTAAACTTATTCTATTTAAGTAAATGAAGCAATCTGAGCACAGTAAAACCCAACAAATGAAGAGAACTCAAACCAACTGAGTACTGCAAAACCCCAATAAGTTAAGGCAACTTAAACCGTTTGAGGAAACCGATTGCTACAAACCAATTGAGTTAAACTAATCTATACTGTGAACTTACTCCGTTTAAGTTGAAGTAATGAGGTATTTAATTAACTCCTTACTGTCAACACTAAGTTCAAAACTCTTTTCAAATGAGTAGAACTAACTTTCAGTAAAAAAAAAAAAAAAGTTTTTGAGTTAACTTCATTTTATTTGATTAAGTTGACTGTTAGGTTCTAAATGCAGCCGCTAGGCTTCTTACTAGCAGCCATAAATTTGAACACATTGTCCCCATCCTGTGTTCCCTAAACTGGTCGTGATATGTTTAAGAATAGGGCGAAGCAGTGGTGCAGTAGTGCTGTCGCCTCACAGCAAGAAGGTCGCAGGGTCGCTGGTTCGAGCCTCGGCTCAGTTAGCGTTTCTGTGTGGAGTTTGCATGTTCTCTCTGCGTTCCTCCGGGTGCTCTGGTTTCCCCCACAGTCCAAAGACATGTGGTACAGGTGAATTGGGTGAGCTAAATTGTCCGTAGTGTATGAGTGTGTGTGTGAATGTGTGTGTGGATGTTTCCCAGGGATGGGTTGCGGCTGGAAGGGCATCCGCTGCGTAAAAACTTGCTGGATAAGTTGGCGGTTCATTCCTCTGTGGCGACCCCGAATTAATAAAGGGCCTAAGACGACATAAAAATGAATGAATGTTTAAGAATAGAGTTTAAAATTTTACTTTATGTTTTTAAGGTATGAAATGGTCAGGCACCACCTTATCTTTCTAATCTTATTACTGTTAACAAATCTGGCATACAGTAGTCGAACCAGAAAATATCTCCAGATCCAAACTAAATAAAAATGGAGACCAGGGTTTTTCTGTAGTAGGTCCTAAAATGTGGCATGGGCTAGCTGCTAGAGTTCTTTCTAGAACAAAGAAATATGATCATATTACTCCAGTTCTTTCATCATTGCATTGGCTCCCTATTAAATATCGTAAAAAATTCCAAAAATGTTTTGACTACTCACAAAGCCCTAGCTCCCCAGTATTTGAGGAAGCTCTTGGTGTATTATAGCCCCTCACGTCCACTACGCTCAATTAATTTTGGACAATTGATTATTCCCAGAATATCAAAATCAACAGTAGGTGGCAGATCTTTCTTATATCTGACACCTAAACTCTGGAACAGCCTTCCTAGCACAGTTCGGGAAGTAGACACACTCTGTCAGTTTAAAAATAGATAATAGACACATCTCTTTGCGTTAGCATATATATAAAACACAAATGCTTTTGAAATCCAAATCCAAATCCTCTAAAGGATTGTAACCAGAGGGTAACCAGAGCCGGGAACATTTCCCAAAAGACATTGTAATTTGAATGGCATCTGCACTTATGTTAGTTTTTTTTAATTATTCCCGAGGTTTTTTTAAATCCTGGACCAGGCTGTATCCTGAGCAGCTGCTGTGGTGGTCATGGAGGAGTAGAGAGCATGAGCCTGATCCTTGTATGATCCCAGTGACAGATGAGTCCTCTCTTTGATCCTAAAGGGCCAGCCATTGACCTCTCCCACCTGCAGCTTCTCAACGATGGACGTCCAGCGTTCTCCAGCCTCCGGCGCCTAGACTGCATCTCTGAACAAGAAGTTTGGCCTGAGGAGAAATAGTCATGCCCAACTAAGCCTGGTTTCTCTCAATGTTTTTTCCTTAACTTTCGCCAATTGGTTAAGTTTGTTCCTCGCTGCTATCGCCACTGGCTTGCATGATTCGGGACTTGTGGAGCTGTGCATAGATGGATTTACTCTTCAGTGTTTGTACTCTCAGCAGTGAAAATTAAACCACACTGAACTGAACTGAACTTTAACACTAAAAACTGAACTGACACTGTTTCAATTTACTATAATCTTCTATGTTAAACGGCTTTGACAATCTACAGTGTAAAAGCGCTATAGCAGGGGTCACCAATCCTGGTCCTGGAGGGCCGGTGCCCCAGCAGGGTTTAGCTCCATCTTGCCTCAACACACCTGCTTGGATGTTTCAAGTATACCTAGTAAGAACGTGATTAGCTTGTTCAGGTGTGTTTGATTAGGGTTAGAGCTAAAATCTGCAGGCCACCGGCCCTCCAGGAACAAGTTTGGTGACCACTGCGCTATAGAAATAAAGATGAATTGAATTGAATACGTCTACTAGAACAATCTCTAATGAATCCTTGTTCAAAGGGAAACTGAAACTACAGATCTTAGAAAAAGCTTTCAAATTGGGAGGAAATTAATTTTATTGTGCCCGTCTTTGTTTCTGCAGCATGCATTCGATGTTTTTGTAATATTTTGGATTTGTTGTTGCCTATTTTTGATCATTTATAACCCAAGGTGTGTATAGCACAATGGTCAATAACTGTTGTTTTATTGCACTTTATAAATAAAGTAAAGAAAGAAGAAAGAAAATGATGGGAAGTTTTGTCCTACAATACTGGAACCTCATAAATGTGGATAAATTAGCAGTGTTCCTGGCAAGCCTTACTTCCATTCTTCATCAAAATGTAAACTAACAAACTCATTTCAGGTCAATAATTCACTTCCACCATCCATTGGTTGTTTTCTAAATGAAACACTGTGGCTGCATTCATGTGTGCTCACGAACATGATTATTCTGAAATGACTTGAAGGCAGCATTTGTTTAGACTCTGGAAGGATTTCTCTACATTTTCAGTGCCAGAAAGCAGCTTCGAGTGTGGGCTGTTGAGTGGGATTAGGGTTGAGGTTACCGTGTTTACTGATGACGCTAATGTGTTGGCATGTAGCTCAAGTGGAAAACTTTATTGATACTGCTAGCATGTGGGAAAACATGAGAACTTGCTCAGCATAATGGAGGTTTGATGGAGAAGTCTTCAGGTAATACATGATATTGTAAATTATTACACAGGGCTCTGAAATAGAGGTCTGTACGGGACTAACTTTTTAGTTCTGCTCCCGCAAAGGTTTTATTCTGCACCCAACCGTTCCTGCTGTATATTCAGTTTTTTGTTTATCTGCTGCCCAACCCGACCATTCCCGCAAAATTTAGATCTGGTTTCCAAAATCTAACGTTAATATTGGGTACTACCAAAAGAGAGAGATAACCGATAAAACCATAGGTTGTGCAAAGATTGTAACCTAAATGTCAGTGTGCCCCTGTGTGATGAGACATGAGTCCAAAGCAGAGGTTCTAGTTTTGTGACTGCTAAAGGGTAAAACTTTAAGGTATTATCCAACCCAGGCTCATTGTGGAAACGTAGCCCCGCGGACGTTTCTGCGGACTGCGATTTACGTCCCGGGAGGTACTTATTCGAGAGGCCGCTGTGCTCGCTTTTTCGCGTCTCGGGCGCCTCTCGGGAGCGCGCGGCGTTCGCGCCCGCGCCGTTCTCGCGCGAAAAGCCGCCGGATCGAGAAAAAAAAAAAAGCAAAAGCCCTCGTCTTCGATTTCGACCGTGTTTTCGGATCCCGCCGCGTTCTCGCCCTTATTTTCAGATTCCGTTTTTCGTTTTACCTGATTTCCGGAACCTGCTGTTCCCCGGACTCGATCCCGGTCGTCGTCCACCGCAGCCGACTCCCGCTCCTCCTCCGGGGCCTCCGCTCCGCCGACGCAACGCTGTGAGCTAAGCGGACAAACTGATTGCATCGGGAAAGCCCTCCACTCGGAGGCGAGCCGTCGGCCGGCGATCGCGAAGAGGAGGGGCGGAGCGGCGCCACACCGCCCTGCAGCGTTCGCTCGAAAAAAACCAAACGCTGCCTTTACGTACCTCCGGCCACGTAAATCGCGGTCTCCAGAAACGTCCGCAGGGCTACGTTTCCAGAATGAGCTTGGGTTGGTATTATCACATCACGCAAAGAGTATTTTTTTCATCTGTGTCTATGTCGCATGAAAAAGACATACATCAGACTTGCCTTATGTGGGTTTCTCGACAGTTAACTGACTGTTGAAGGACAGCGCATCTTGACTTTGATGTCCCATGTTGGTAAAGCCCGCTCTGAGGGCCGTTATGCAGATGGTGCATGCACAGACTGAGCAATAAAAAAAAAAAAGCATGTGCAGAAAGCACTGGTCATGCGTCCATCAAGTGTAACAGTCATGAGAACTGGCTGTACAGGTGCTCAAAAAAAAATTGGAAATCACAGATATGCTGTTCTAAATTAACATTGGGAGCATGAGCGCTATATTGTTAGACCGACCGCTCCTGTTCAAATTACACCAGAGTTACCGACCGCTACTGTGTTTTATTCGAAAACTTATTGCAGACATCTACTCTGGAATACTTGATTCTGATTGGTCAGTCACAAAATTCCAAGGTATGTTATTCTCAGATAACAACAGATGAAACTAATAATACTGTGTCTCAATTACACGCAATGTGGCATGTAAAAAAGTTTTAAAACACGTTTTTGCTTTAACCATCTGTCAAAATTATATACAAATAACATTATACGTGACATTTCTTGCCATACTACTGAAAGCAGCAGTAAATAGTTCACCTCAGATTCTGAAAATAAAATAGCATATAGAAAAACGGACTCAGTGCAAACCACATCAGTCATCAACCTATGTACTTTTAATAATTTTAAAGAGGTTTAACATGTATTAATTAGAACATAACTACTGTTTCAATGGGAGTGCAGTAGATGATATTTTAATAAGTGGCTGGTATTTGAATGTTCCTGTTGTCGTATCGCATTTGCTGCAGATAACTAAATTGGTTGCCACTGGAATCTTGTCACGTCAAGAATAGTTTGGACACAGTGTAACAGGCTCATCTGGGTACTTTAATTCATGCTGACAATCAGTGAATATTTTAACATCCAAAATTACAGTATATGCTTGTCTGAGTATTGTGAGATATTTATATACAAATTGTTAGATGGATTTAAAGTTATATTGTGAGCCATAAAGTCCAAACTAGTTAATTTTAAGTCGCATTGTTAGAAAAAAAAATCATATTTTGAAATTAAAAACATCACGCTAGTAAGTCACATAAAAAAATAGTAAAAATCTGACATTTAGGATCATATTATGCTATTGTAACCCCCACCGGTACTACACCACTCAACCCGCTCAGGCTCTGATCGAACCAACGTCTCTCTGCATGGTATTTGGTTGCTATAAAAAGAAGGTCAAAGGCCATGGCCTCTAGGGTCTGTCACCAGAGCACCTTTTCGGATTCAGAGGAGTATGGTTTTACCTGCGCAGCACTTTACAAGCTTGCCTCTGTTACACTCACCCCCCTAAACCTCACTCCTATCCGGGTCATGGCACCAAAGTAAACCCTGCCGGTCCTACACCACCCACACCACTTCAGGCTGAGATCGAACCGGCGTCTCTCAGCATGGGAGTCAGTTGAACTGTAAATGTGTTCCTATCAGATTAAAAAGTGTATTCCACTTAGTTGTGTACATTTGCTTCTTGGCACATTTTCAAAATGTATGCGCGTAGCTTTTGTGTTTCTCATTTTTAAGAGATTTTCAAAAATATAGAGATATAGTCACATTAGGAGACATTAAAGGGGACCTACAGTATTATAAACCTTTTAGAAGATGTAAAAGAAGTCGTTAATGTCCCTAGAATGTGTAGGCGATGTTTCAACTAAAAATAAAACACAAATAATGTTTTATAAATAAAATTGTGCCGTTTTGGTGACTGTCACTTTAAATTCAAATAAGATTGTGCTCTTTTCAAAAGAGGGTGGAGCTACTAATATCTGTGCATCACCATAGCTGCAAATTCAAAAGCAAAACTAAAGTCCTATGATAATGTGTGAGAGATCGTCACTTATGGGTGGGGCTTTCCCCAGGGCTTGGGTGGGGCTTTCCCCAGGAGAATGTCAGTCAAAGTGTTTCTGCAAACTGTTTTTTTATTAAGTGTGATTATGAAAAAAAAATATTTAAAACATTTTTACCATTAGAAGTTGGTGATTTTCACAGACTATATTAAGTGTTGCCACACATCTGTGTTTAAACACCTTATTAATGTGTTTTTTGCATAAAAGTCCCCCTTTAAGGCATGTTTTATAGTTATATTTGTGAAATTCAAATTCACACTTAAACGTTCATCATCAAATTTAAAGATATAAAATAATATAAAGTCTCAACTGTAAAGATATAGTCACGCTGAGACATTTATAATCATATTTGGTTATCCAAAACTCTATTGTGAGACAAAGTCATGTAGCCATATAGTTAGATATAAAGTCACACGGAGAGCAATAAAGTCCCACTGTGAGATGTAAAGTCCCAATTTCCTTTTTATCGACTCCTGAGGTGAGAAGGGCCTTCTATAAAAGGTTATTTGCCGAAGCACATATACAAGTGTAGGTATAATTGAATCTCAGCTAAATGCATTCCATCCATTTCCTTAATAGCCCCGGATTTCATCATAAATATAAGTCCTATCTGTCTAAACTGAGGTTAAACTGATAGACCACTCTAGAAAATAGGACTGCGCTATACAACGAAAAGTATCATTATCGTGATAATAGTATAGGCAATATCCATACCACAGAGAGAAGTGCAATAAATGAAATTAATTTTATGTGCCAATATGCATAGGTTTGTAAACATGCATAGGTTGTTTATCTAAATCTGACCAATCAGAGAAGGCCTTTACTATTTCCACCCCCACTTCTCCAGTAGGTGCTGTTAGGTGAACCTAAAGCTAAAAATAAAAACTAACACTGTGAGACGAGAGAGGAAAAAATTACAACAGCCAATAAAAATAAAAATATCAAGGTTTTTAGTCATTTGTTTTAAAGTACAAAGTTTGCACCTTACAGTATCGTGTAGGCCTACTTAAAAAAATGACATGAGCTATGGTGGCCGATCACATATGCTGACGCCATAGGTGGGTTGTTTGTGCTGATAGCAGCCTGTTGACCATTGACACGTTCACAGCATGTTGTGCTGTTCTGAAACCAAGGCTAGATTACAGGCGCTTCAATGACCTCGACAGACCTATCAAGTTGTCCTCTAAACCAGAAGAGCATATTTCCTCCCGCAATATCATATAATGATTGTACATGAGAATTGGAGAGGGCCTATTTCCATAACAATACAGAAACCCACGGCATTATGTAAACAATAGCATAAATTCAAATAGAATACTCAACGGATGATCACTTACAGCTGCTAAACCTTGAAAAACACCATAAAATGAAGCTCAGATAGACCAGCTGCTTTAAAAAAGAGCAGCTAGTACACAGTAACACACTACACTCGCAGAAATAAAGGTACGCAAACTGTCACTGGGCTTTTACCTTTTCAAAAAGGTACACATTTGTACTTGAAGGGTCTATTGGTACCTCAAAAGTATATGTAAGTTCCTAAAAAATTTAAGAGGAACACTTTTGTACTTTAGGTGGTAATATGTACCCTTGAGGAACTAATATGGACCTTTTAAGTACAAATTTGTACCATTTTACCTCAGTGACAGCTAGCATACCTTTATTTCTGAGAGTGTACAATGAGGTTTCATTAGTTAATGTATTTACAACAACCTCAAATAAGAAAAAAGTTGGGACAGTAGGGAAAATGCAGATAAAAAAAGAAGTGATTTCTAAAATTAATTTGATTTGTATTTCATTGCGAACAATAAAACCACACATTGTTTAATGTGTTCCTCATGATTTGGATTGTTGTTGTTGTTGTTGTTTTCCCCCAAAAAAACACGTGTTCCAATTCGGTTCTTACAACACATTTCAAAAAAAGTTGGAACAGCAAATAGTTTACCACCTTGTAATGCTGCCATTCCTTTTCACAACACTTAAAAAGATGTTAAGGGATTGAAGACACCAAGAGATAAACTGTTTCAGGTGTAATTTTGTCCCATTCATTCTAAAAACAAGTCTTAAGGTGAGCAACAGCAATGCATTAATGATGCAAATTACAGAAGTGCAGGTAACCTTTGCTAAGGCCACTGACACAACCCCATACCATGACAGATCCTGGCTTTTGGACTTGTTGCTAGTGAAAATCTAGATGATCATTTCTTCTTTGGTCAAAAGCACACAGTGTCCATTTCTGCCAAAATATATACCTAAAATACTGATCCATCTGACCACAGTTCACATTTCCACTGTGTGATGGTCCATCTGAGATGCCTCTGAGCCCAGAGAAGTCGAGGGCGCTTCTGGACACTGTTAACATAGGGATTCCAATCGGCACAGTACAGTTTTAACTGGCATTTGTGGATGTAACTGTATTGTGGTACTTGACAAAGGTTTGCCAAAGTAGTCCTTAGCCCATGTGGTGATTTCACTTATAGATGAATGACAATTCTTGATGCAGTGCTGCCTGAGGGACCGGAAATCCCTGTAGCTCTACTTAGGCTTGTCCCCTTGTCCTACAAACACTGAAATTCCTCCAGATTCCATGAATCTTTTAATGATGTTATGCACTGTTGAAGGTGAAATATCCAAATGTCCTCCTATGTTTTTTTGAGGAGCATTGTTTTTAAACATTTCAATCATTTTCTCTGTCACCGACTCGGTCCCAGTCATTCCCCTCGCTGGCCAGCAGAGGCCGCCATCCCCGGACTTCTAGCATTACATCATCCCTTTACACTGATCGTGCACACCTGAACTGAATCTTGTTAATGACCCACGCTTTCTATATAAGCCACACTCAAACTCGAACTCACTGCGAAGTCTTGTTTAGCCCCGGCCAGCATTACTGAGCGTTCTTTCCTCCTTGATCTCCTGTGTATTACCCTGGACTGTTTCTGATTCTGAGTTGTCTTCTGCCTGCCCACGACCCTTGATTTATACACAGACTCTGAACCACGCTGCCTGCCCTCGACCCAAGCCTGTCTAACGGATTCTGATCCACGCCGCCTGCCACTGACCCATGCCTGATAAATCACTCTGTGTCTGTCAGCCGCCAGCCCCAAGACCATTATTGATACTGTTGATGTATGTTCGCACCTTTGTGCGTATTGAATGTTTGTGTGTGACTGTGACTAATAAAACTGCATAATGGATCCCTCCATGTCAGCCTCCTCGTTACATTCTCACATATTTGTTGGCAAACTGGCGAAAACCTCAGCCCATCTTTGCTCCTAAAGGACTAGACCTTTCTTGGATGCTTCTTTTGTATCAAATCATAATTAAAATCTCCTGTTGACATCACCTGTTTCCAATCACATCATTATTTAACCAATTTACCTGATTACTAGCCTAAATTGCTCCTGTCCCAACTTTTTTTGCAATGTGCTTCAGGTCTGAATGACATGCAAGGATGTATAGCTACAAATTAAATGGAGTTAACCAGACTTGGTGTTCATATTGTCTGCAATGAAATAAAAGTCAAGTAAATTGGTTTTGTTGTTCACTGTTAAAGTTACGATTAAAGTTGTTCAACTGTTGAACTATGATTCATATAAGCTGTACAAGTATTGTTCATTATTTGTTCATATTAGTACACACATTAACTAATGAAACCCTAATGTAAAGTGTTACCAAGTATACTAATGCCTTAAAGATTGTTGATGTCATTTAAGTGAAGCAAACATAGAAAAACACCATAAAATGCTTATTGCTAACATGAAAAAACAATGAACAATACACACATTACAGTATTTATTCATTTTTGTTAATGTTAGTTAATGAAAATAAAGCTATATTACATTTACTAACTGTTCAACTGTGATAAATATAGGCTGTATGAGGACTGGTCATCATTAGTTTATGTAAGTAAGTACATTAACCAACATTAACTAATGAAACCTTATTGTAAAGTGTGACCACGCATACTAATAATGCATTAAAGATTGTTGATGCCAGTTAAGTGAAGCAAACAGAGTCAGATATACTGGAAACTTTCCCCTAAAGGTGCCGTTTAATGAGAGACAGGTCATTCACGGTTGATTCTGATCTTAAATTAGATGCATTTATGTTGCACAGAAAGAGCCGCAATTCAATAGAGCCTTGTTTGCTTATACCCAACAGTCCATATACTGTATGTTGAACAAGCCCTTTCAGGTTCTTCAAACAAGCACACAACTTGTTAAATAGTTTAAGGCTCTTACCTGAGGCACTGGGCTCATTGTAAATGACCAGTGTGGCTGGAGTAGGTCTGCGCTTGCGAATCTAAAGGGAAAAAGAAAGACATTTTGTAATAATGCTGCCATTTAGAGTACCGGGAAGGTGCTATGAATGAGGGTTTTCTTAAGCTGGAAGTGGAACAGAAGATCTAAAACACACTTAACTGTGCGCAAATCCCTGAATGACTTATTGGCTTACATTGCAAAACATATCTGTTAGTTTTATGTGATTGAGTTTTTAGTTTATTTATGGTTATGAATTGCATTATGTGAACTTGATCTCTGCTCTGTCAAATTTTGATGAGGAAATTCCAACTCTGCAGTTTGAAAAAGTGACTTTTTCAGTACTTAAAACAATATAATATATATACTATTATATTAATATATATTATTATTCATTAATTCTGTCATTCGTTCATTTTCTTTTTGGTTTAGTCCCTGTAATAATGTGGGGTCGCCAGAGTGGACTGAACCGCCAGTTCATCTGGCATATTTTTTACACAGCGGAAGCCCTTCCAGCTGCAACCCAATACTGGGAAAAACCCATACACACTCAAGCACATACATAAACTATGGTCGATTTAGCTTACCCAATTCACCTATAGTGCACGTCTTTGGACTTGTGGGGGAAACCAGAGCACCCGGAGGAAACCCACGCCAACACGGGGAGAACATGCAAACTCCACATTGAAATGCCAACTGACCCAGCCGAGGCTCGGACCAGCGACCTTCTTGTATTATTATATTATTATTGTAATATATTATATAAGCCTGTAAAGTAACTGAAAAGTATATCAGCTTATTTCCAGCTTTTTGCACTGTAATTTACAGCACCAGTCCAGGCAATAAATCTCTTTAAACTATTAAAAATATCAATGCAAGTCACCTTTTCAAATTTAAAAAAATCAAAAGTTGTTGAAGAATAGCTAGTGGCCCCGTAATGCAATTCAAAAGCACAAAACACGAATCACAAAATATGGAAAACTGCTTATTTATGGTTATCTCTCACAGTGTCCTGCTGGGTTAACCATAAGCTGTTTTACAGCTATTAACAGGTTTAGCTCGTCCTCATGCCTGACCAGCTGAAAAAAGCACCAAACCAGTTTAAAAGACCAGCAGACAAACTCAAGTTAGTAAGGCAGCAATAGTAATAATTTGATAAGGGCGAAGCAGTGGCGCAGGAGGTAGTGCTGTCGCCTCACAGTAAGAAGGTCGCTTGTTCAAACCTCGGCTCAGTTGGCATTTCTGTGAGGAGTTTGCATGTTCTCCCTGCGTTCGCATGGGTTTCCTCCGGGTGCTCCAGTTTCCCCCACAGTCCAAAGACATGCTGCAGGTAAACTGGGAAGGCTAAATTGTCCATAGTGTATGAGGGTGAAGGGCCCAGATGACAGGCCGGTCGGAATGTGTTGAAAATGTGTTATCATGTGGACAAGTCTAAAATGGATTGCTCCTAAGAGCTGACCTCGCAACCATATGGGACTAAGGCCGAAGAAGAAGAAGAGTAATAATTTGATAAACATGACTATTGTTAGTATAGAAATAATAGTAGTCAACCAAATTATGTTTAATGGTCTTAGTCTGAAACAATATATTGCATAAAAATAATGTATATAAATAAACATAAACTTCTCACCTAACTTTAATTCACATTACCAACCTCAGACTGTTGAAGTGAAAATTAAATAAATTTTGTTTACCATTTCAAATACTTGCCAAATGACGTTTAATAATGCAAGGAAATTTTTACAGTATGTCTGATAATATTTTTTCTCCTTATTTGTTTTAATTTGACTAGAATAAAAGCTGTTTTTAATTATTCTAAAACCATTTTAAGGTCAATATTAATAGTCACCTTATCCAGTATTTGTTTTTGATTGTCCACAGAACAAACCACTGTTATACACTGATTTGTATAATTACCCTAATTGTCTAATTAACCTAGTTAAGCCTTTAAACATCACTTTAAGCTGAATACTAGTGTCTTGAAAAATATCTAGTCAAATATTATTTACTGTCATCATGGCAAAGATAAAATAAATCAGTTATTAGAAATGAATTATTAAAACTATAAAGTTATTCAAACTTATGCTTAGAAATGTGTTGAAAAAAATCGTATTTCTGTTAACCCTTTAACAGGCATCGCAACCACCTGGTCGACCTTTTATGCATAAGCTATTATTATTCGAATTGCTTATTACTTTAATCAGTGTTGTGTCAGTATATTATCCAAAATAATTTTCAAGCAGTGCATCTTAAAGGGTTAAACATAAATTAGGAAATAATTTACAGGAGGGCTACTAATTCTAACTTCAACTGGTTACTTATATTCAAACTACTATTATTTTCAATGTCACTTTTTTCAACCAAAACTTCTATTGACAAATGATGAAAACATGTTCGATTCTAAAGATTCAAAACGAATGATTTCTCTGAAGCTGTCACAGCACCCTCTCAAAGTGCCACAGATCAAAACAACATTATTAGTAGCACCGTGGTACTTTTTGGTACTTCTGTAAGCATTTACTGACAGTGACAGATTGAACATAGGCGTATAATGTTCATGCTGACTGATTTACCCCACGTGTCTGGACACCAGCATTTGTTGGGTGATTCACTGGGATCAATACAATCAATTCCCTGAAGAAGGCTGCTGGGTTTACATCACTTTTAGCCTCACAACATGCGGAGTCCACACATGAGCTGAGCAACTTCATTCAAATACATCAATGAGTGTAGTTAATATGAGATTAGAGATCCTGTTAGAGAAATACATATAAGAATTGCAGAGAGACTACTGCTATTTGCTACTTGAACTATCAGGCCAGTACTGTGTTTTCACAACATCTGTTGAACATCTACATCTGTTCTCAAGCCCCAGCCAACTGTAGCACAAACAGATGTTTCTCATGGAGCTGCTGGATGTTGCAGAAGTCTTTTTCCTTATTATATAGTGCTTTACAAAGTCAAAATCATTTGAAAAAATAAAATAAAATAAAATAATAATAAACCTTGTTTTTCCTATTTAGAGCTTTTGTCTTGTTTCTGGTCCAAAAATCTAAAATCTCTTAAAGCAAGAAGCATTTTCTAGAGATGCAAAATATTGTGTTCTTTTCTAGAATAAGTTATTTTTTTCCTCAAAACAAGCAAAATTGAAAGTGTTCTTAAAACTAGCAAAATAATCCGCCCACGGGATGAGCAAAATAATTTAGTTTTTGCCTTAAAATATTATATTTTAAATATTTGGATTAGAGACAAGACAAAACTCTCTGAGTAAGAAAAACTGGTAACACTTTATAATAACTACAAACTATGAATAATTTATTAAGCATGAGCATATAGTTATTTCATTGTTTGTGAAGCATTAACTCTACAATAATAAACGTTAGTAAGCAGTTTATAATTGCAGTTACAAATGCTCTATTGTTGACTTAGAAGCACATGAATAATGTGCCTAATAAATGTGTTTTTATAATTTATTTATCATGAATAAATTAAGTATTACATTATTTACAAACCAATTGTATTTAACCTCTTAAGGCCCAAGCTGTTTTTTATCCGCATTTTTTATTTCTCTTTGCTATTTTTTTGATAAGTGGAACCTAATTAGAATAAAACCTAAGTATCATCTTTTGATAGGATGTACTTTTAGAGAAAATTGGTGTCCATATATGTGGACTTGAGGTCCGAATTTCCATAAAACACATTAAAGTCACCTTTGTGTTTCGACTATCAGTAAAAACAACATTTTGTGCTCATTTTGGACTGTTTAAATAGTGTTTGGGACATTTCATATGCTGCAAAACAGTTGCAGGATGACAGTTTATGTCTGTAACAAAATATTAAGCATAAGATATAAGAGCTGAAATGTGCATGTATGTGGCCACTAAGCCCTAGGAGGTTAAGAGTAGTCAAATTTTTTATTTTTTTTAATCAATCAGAATGAGTTCGTAAATGATTAATAAACCAATGATAAATCAATGAATAAATCAATGTTTATACTGTATCTCTTATTATTCAGACATATAGTAATGGTTACTATGTATGTTAATAAATGCTTTATTACCTCAACTACATGCAGTTTGAGTTAAGTTATTAGTTTTTACAAATTTAGGTGGATTGAACTTACAACAATTAAGTTGTCCCCCCCAAAAAAACTCAAGAATTGTGTTGTTTCAGTTCATTTTAAATAAGTAGTTTGAACAAGCAGCAATCGTCATTTCTTTGAGGGTATATGAACAGCCCCATTAACCACACTACACATCAAACTTGAACTAAACTCGTGCTATACCATTTTGCTGCCTGCATGCATGTTGAATTGACAAAGCTTGTAAGAACATTTTGTTTGTAATGCAGTTTCACATTATCATTGTTGCTTTATGAGATGAAACCCAATAATTGTTGTGCATAAAACCACCATCACTTTCCCAAGCAGTGGGACAGGCATCTTCAAATTAAATTGAAGGACTACAAAGAGCAAAACCTAGCTGATAACTGTGTTTTCTACATATATGAATAAACCATTAATTAGCACACTCATTTCCACAGAATACTTGTACTAAATTTGATGACTTATCTTTATAATGTGAATGCTGATGGCTTTAACAAAGAAATGTTATCTATAAGGCAACAAGCATTTGTTAAAATGCAAATGTTTATTGGAAAAAGTCTAAGATTCAGTTAGCTTGTTGGTTGATTATTTCTTATTGGTTGATTATAAAAAATTTTTTATAAGTTGATTGTTTTGCATTCACTGCTTCCCCCACACAGGTCAACCACTTGAAAATGCCCAAACCCCCTCTAAAATCAGTTAATCAGTAATACTGGCACCATCAAATCAGCTAGTAGATTCAGCTAGATAACATCTAACCATTTGCTAAAATAGCACAAATTGGAACTTTCCATTGGGCTAAAAACACTACGCCGCCTTACAAAAGCAAAGTGCAGAGACTACACATTTGGTCGAAATTGAGTTAATGCCTAAAATAGGATTTGTGACATCTGTTCTGTCTTGTGACAAAGTCTCCTGCTTCCATTTTCTACAACACAGGCTCATTGGAAAGGCATGCTTCAACCTACATTGTTGTGAAATTGCAAAATTGTATTTTAACTTATGTTTGACTGCGGTTTCGAGGTATAATCACTAGATATGTTTCCATTCAAAAATAAGAATTAACTTTATGCGCAAAACTGGATTATCGCATAAAAGATGTGCGAATAAAGCAGTTCTGTAATAAATTTGGTTCTGTAAAAAGGTTTTCCTCATAGTTCATTTCTTATAGAATAAAAAGTTTATCCTACTCAGTTATGCGTTACTCAGTTATCACTCAGTTATGGTTTTTTATGTGCATTTTCAAAATTTATGCTCATTTTATGGAAACATAGCTACTGTTAGACATTGTTGCGGTAACTTACTGGCAGCAAGTTACCGCAACTACCCCATTACAGTAACTTACCGCTATATGTGTTTTACAGTAGCACGGCCCTACAGCAATTTCATACATTCATTCATTTTCTTTTCGGCTTAGTCCCTTTATTAATCTGGGGTCGCCACGAAATGAACCGCCAACTTACGAGGTACACGTTTTTTACGCAGCAGATGCCCTTCCAGCTGCAACCCATCTTTGGAAAACATCTATACACACTCATTCACACTTATACACTACGGACAAGAGCGCCCGGAAGAAACCCATGTGAACGCGGGGAGAACATGCAAACTCCACACAGAAACGCCAACTGACTCAGCTGAGGCTCGAACCAGTGACCTTCTTGCTGTGAGGCGACAGCATTACCTACTGCGCCACTGTGTTGCCACAGCAATTTCATTTTACAGTAAAATAGCTTAACAGCAACTTCTCATTATGGTAAAATGTCGTTTACTACATTTTAATTTTACAGTATGACAATTTTTACAGCACATTTACTCGAATTTATTTACATTTTATACTAGCAGTTCAAAACTTGTATTTTTATTATCTATTAATGAATTGAATAAATTCAAAATAATTGACAAATTTTCTCTTCAACTACAGTAGCAATACTTGATTACTTTGATAAGTAGAATCAGTAGAATACTGCAAACTCCTATTATGCAGTAAGTTACTGTAAAAGTTTTAAAAGAACCCACAATGCAGTGCATTTTACAGTACTGAACTGTAAAGAATGTATGTGGCATTTTACTGGATGTTTTTGCAGTAAGTAACTGTAAAATTGCAGTAAGTAACTGTAAAATGACTGGTGCACTTCTGCCCTGCTGCTGTTTGGTGTGGGTGTGTCCATACATTTGACGTACTGCACATAGACGTTATAATAGAAAGCTTGACGCCTCGGGGTCCACTTTCAGTTCGTTGCTTCAACACGTAAACGCGGCCGCCATCTATTGTACTGGCTATTGTCTCTGTTAAGGATTAGTTTACTAACGTGAACGTGTGAAGTATCACAAGCATTGTATTAAAATTCCACTGATATTCTGAAATAAACATTGAATTTGGCGATAATCCAGCGCAGCTCTTTGATAGAGAGCTGAAATCCCTTTCTCTCTATGCAGTATTGGATGAACACAATATGTAGCGTATTCCTCTTTCTACTTCAGAGAAGAGAGGAGAGCAAAGTATCACTGATTAAACTGACTCCGAAATGTTTCGTGTTTTTTCATAACGATTTAATTAATACGTATCGGACTCAGTGTGCAAGGTTTGTTTACGGGACAAATGTTTCCACATACGAAACTTTCGGACTTCATTGTGCAAAGACCTTAACAGTGATGAACACCACGGGGCAGTATGATACCAACAACCTTTGTTCCTATTCACACTAATGATATTTAACGGCACAAATTATTGACGAATAAGGATAATTAACACAAATAAATACCACAAACTATCTAACAGTGTCCTAACATTTGTTATGATTAATACGTTCACCTTAGCTCTCTATCTCCATACGGACAACTTCTCTGTCAGTTTGCTCAGTAGCTTTAGTACTGACTAATCTAATGTATTCATTCATTCATTCATTCCTTTTCTTGTCGGCTTAGTCCCTTTATTAATCCGGGGTTGCCACAGCGGAATGAACCGCCAACTTATCCAGCAAGTTTTTATACAGCGGATGCCCTTCCAGCCGCAACCCATCTCTGGGAAACATCCACACACACATTCACATACACACTCATACACTACGGACAATTTAGTCTACCCAATTCACCTGTGCCGCATGTCTTTGGACTGTGGGGAAAACCGGAGCACCCGGAGGAAACCCATGCGAAGGCAGGGAGAACATGCAAACTCCTCACAGAAACACCAACTGAGCTGAGGTTCGAACCAGCGATCCAGCGACCTTCTTGCTGTGAGGCGACAGCACTACCAACTGCGCCACTGCCTCGCCAAATCTAATGTATACGCACAAATACATTATTGTAAAGCATCCTATAGAAAATATGAATTTTCTCTTTTGTCATTTATGCTGAGCACTGTATATTAAATTGACAACAAAAAATTCTGATCCTGATCCTGCTCATGCCAGAAGATAAAATCACACAGTCTTAAACCCAAACTGCTTTAGGATCCTTTTCACACAAAAACAAAGGAAAGAAAAAGCTAAAGCCAACACTGATGGAAAACTTACTCAGCACAAGGGAGCCTGAAACTGATTGGACAAGCCGGCATCCTCATAAAATCAAGCCAGCACTTTCCTGTTATGACACTGTCAGCAATAGCACCAACATCAAACACTTTTACTGCTGGGCATGCAGCCGCAACGCTGGATCCCGCTCATCAATGAACAGCTCCACTATAGCTGGAACACAGTAAAAATGCATTCTGCTGCTCGCAATGCAGGATTATAGCTTACTTATGATGCGCTTTCATCCTTTGCCACCAATTTGGCACTCATTACACTGCAGTTCTGTGCGATAACAACTTTATTTTGGTTGGTAATGCTGTATCTTCAAAGAAAACAACAAATGTTAAATAGGCTAATGTGCATGCAAAACATTATTTGCTCAACCCATCATTACGATGTGCATAAAAAATTACAGTTATGTCTTGCTCCAAGTGTCTGTGAGTGGTATATGGATTTCTTTTAGGGATGCACAATATATAGGCGGCCATGTCATTATCATTATCTTTCCGATATCAAAATTAGACCGATATCTTTAAGCCTTTAGATTATGTCATTGTACTGAATAGCCTGTCTCTCATTTTTTTATTTAGTAAAGTTTAATTAATAAACTAATTTGCAGAGGATCACATGCTCATGATTTCTTGCAGCCGGCCCCGCATTCTTCAATTTAGGATTCACCAATCAGACGATTCCTAAGCCACTATAAATACCAAGTTCCACATAACAGCCATCTTCATTTTGAAGAATCCCCCCTTCCACCTCTACTCCTCCTTTCCTAGATGGGTCGCATGGTGGCTAAGTGGTTAGCACTGTTGCCTCAAAGTAAGAACGTCACTGTTTCTAGTCCTTACCAAGCCAGCTGACGTTTCTGTGCGGAGTTTACACGTTCTCCCTGTGCTCACATGAGTTTCCCCCGGGATCCCCGGTTTCCTCCCACCATATAAAAACATGCATTTAAGGTAATTGACTAATCCAAATCAGCACCATAGACATGCTCCTAGTAAGTAGTCATCTCTTAAGAGCAATCACTATCTGTTCATAAGCTACTACAGCAGGGGAGTTCTCGAGATCTACCTGAGCTCAAACTCCCCTCTTGCCTTGCAAACAGGAGGGAGCCCCGGGCTCTAGAATCTTATGAGCTCAGGGCTCTCTCCTGGGACAGCATGCCAAATAAGCTTTATAATCAATCATCCGCTAAGTGTGAACTCTTGAAACCTATTATGTTAATTTGCTAAGCAAAGAAAAGAAATAATCTATTTTTGGCATGCTGAATTATGTGAAATTGATATAGGTCTGCCATCTCCAGGTTGGAGGAAAGTCCTTACCCTAGGTGGAGGAGTTTAAGTATCTTGGGGTTTTGTTCACGAGTGAGAGAAGGATGGAATGTGAGATTGACAGGCGGATCGGTGCATCTGCAGCAGTAATGCGGTCAATTTACCGGTCCGTTGTGGTGAAGAAGGAGCTGAGTTGAAAGGCAAAGCTCTCGATTTACCGGTCAATCTACATTCCTACTCTCACCTATGGTCATGAGCTTTGGGTCATGACCGAAAGGACAAGATCTCGGATACAAGCGGCCGAAATGAGTTTCCTTCGAAGGGTGGCAGGGAGCACTCTTATGGATAGGGTAAGGAGCTCTAACACCCTGGAGGAGCTCGGAGTAGAGCCGCTGCTCCTCCACATCGAGAGAAGTCAGCTAAGGTGGCTCGGGCATCTGTTTTGGATGCCTTATGGACGCCTACGTAGGGAGGTGTTCCAGGCATGTACCACCGGGAGGAGGCCTCGGGGAAGACCCAGGACACGCTGGAGGGACTATTTCTCTCGGCTGACCTGAGAGCGCCTTGAGATCCTCCTGGAGGAGCTGGAGGAAGTGTCTGGGGAGAGGGAAGTCTGGGGTTTTCTCATAAGACTGCAGCCCCCGCGACCCGGCCCCGAAAAAGTGGCAGAAAATAAATGAATGAATGAATGATATAGGTCTATATAATCACTTTGCAGTTTTGAAATTATTGCTCTTTTTCATGAAGTTTTAAAAATAAAATCAGTTGTTAACTTCATAAAAATATAATATTCTGAAATTTTTATATTTATCTGCTAATATATTGGTTATCGGTCTCCAAATCTAAAAAAGTTATCTGTTATCAATATCGTCTCAAAAATCAATATCGGTGCCTCCCTAATTTAATTTATTATTATTTTTATGATTGAACTCACAAAGAGCAATTTCTACCTGATATTGTTTTATATTTAGCTAAAGCAAGCATCTGTATGTAGGATTACGTGTATGAACAACCCCCTAACTACACACACATTAAACTTGAGCTTAACTTGTGCTATACCATTCTGCTGCATGAATGGCAAGTTCTCAAAGTTTGCAAGAACATTTTGTTTGTAATGCAGTTTCACATTAGCATTGTTGTTTTATGTTATGAAAATCAATGATTGCGCTGCATAAAACCACCACCACTTTCCCCAACAGTGGTACAGGCATTTTACATTAAATTAAAAGACTAAGGGCAAAATCTAGCTGACAACCATGTTTTCTACATATAAATAAACCACAAACAATACATACACTTCTGTGCGCAACGTTCCATAGGATGCATTGCAATATTACAAAGAACGATGGATTTTTTGTGATGCTTTTTGCATGCTCACCCTATCATAAACTGAATCTCATTGCATTATCATAGTCATTTTTTTATTGAACAAACTTACTGTAAATGACATAATAGAGTACACTTTTAAAGGAAAACAATAATTGCTTAATATCCTCCTTGCAAGTACATACACCTCTTTCAATTATTTATTGAGGTGTGCATTAAAAAAATCCATTTTTACTAAGTGCTAAAATCTCCATCATGACTTTTTCAACCCTTTATGAAGGTTTAGAGATTTTCAAAATATCTATTAAACACCAAAATTCCAAAAATCGATTAAATTATACTATATTATACTACGTATAAGTTTTGAAACACAAAAGAAGATATTTTGAAGAAAGCTGAAAACTTGTAACCACTGACTTTCATAGTAGGAAAACAAATGAAAGTTTTAAATGAAAGTTAATGGTTGCTGGTTTCCAGCATTTTTAAAAATGTTCTTATTTTGTGTTTAACAGAGCAAAGAAACTCATAATGCTTTGAAACACGTAAAAGGTGAGCAAATGATGACATAATTTCATATATTTTGGCCTATAATTTCAAATACTAAAGTGGACTAGGCTTTTTTCTTTTCAAAATAAATTATCTTAACCCAATTTATTGTCTATTGATTGCTATAAGTATGCCATTTGTGGGTTTATCTTGCCTAAAGGGTAAACACTAAACCTTCTAAGCACCATCAAAACTAAATAAAGCCTAAAGCTAGATAATGTCATGTTGTAATTAAGATTTTAATAAAGAAATACACACACACACACACACACACACACACACACACACACACGCGCACACGCACACACACGCACGCACACACACACACACATATATATACATATATATATATATATATATATATATATATATATATATAATTACACAAAAAGCAATGTGTGTATGTGCATGTGTAATTCATCCAAAAAATACATATTCTGTCATCATTTAATCATCCTTAACTTGTTCCAAACCTGTTTGACTATCTTTTTTCAGTTGAACACAAAAGAAGATATTTTGAAAAAATGTTGGAAACAGGTAAACATTTAGTTATTTCTCAGTTTAAAGCAAAAGAAGATATTTAGAAAAATGTTGGAAACGGTAAACCATTTCCTTCTTTCTTCAGTTGAACACAAAAGAATATATTTAGAAACATGTTGGAAACAGGTAACTATTCACTTCTTTCTTCAGTTGAACACAAAAGAAGATATTTAGAAAAATGTTGGAAACGGGTAACCATTTCCTTCTTCAGTTTAACACAAAAGAAGATATTTAGAAATATGTTGGAAACGGTTAACCATTTCCTTCTTTCTTCAGTTGAACACAAAAGAATATATTTAGAAACATGTTGGAAACAGGTAACTATCCACTTCTTTCTTCAGTTGAACGCAAAAGAAGATATTTAGAAAAATGTTGGAAACGGGTAACCATTTCCTTCTTCAGTTGAACACAAAAGAAGATATTTAGAAAAATGTTGAAAACACATAACCATTCACTTTTTCTTCAGTTGAAAACAAAAGAAGATATTTAGAAAAATGTTGGAAACAGGTAATCATTCACTCCCTTCTTCAGTTAAACACAAAAGAAGATATTTAGAAAAATGTTAGAAACAAACAACCACTGACTTCTATAGTATTTGTTTTTCCTACAGTGGATGTCAATGGTTACCGTTTTTCAACATTCTGCGACATATCTTCCTTTGTTTTCAACAGATAAAAGAGACCCATAAAGATCTGTAACCAATTGAGAGTAGCATTTTTCCACTATTCCTTTAATTGCACAACTTGTTTTATAGCATGCATCCTTTTACAAAGCCCAATAACATAATATCTATATGCTTTTGTGATCCACTCACACCCTTAACCACAAAAACTTTCCATTCGATGCATGACAGTTGTTTTTAGTCACGATATGAAGAGTTCAGATGCAAAAACCTCTAAGTGCCGTCTGAATTTTTGTTCTAGGGTGAGCATTTTTCTCAGGATCCTATGTTTGTGTTCAACTATTTCACTTTGAAGGCAATGCAAAGAACAGATTATTTGCCTTAAAGGGGGATATAATGAACTCAAACACAGGAGCTAGAGAGAAATGTCCACTTTAGGAGAAAATTTCAGACGGCATTGAGAGGTTTTTGCATCTGAACTCTTCATATATTGACATTTCAAAAGCAAATCTGAAATGTTTAGTATCTTCATCGGTCTAAAGTGCATGCAACCCTCATCCTTCACCCCCATTACAGTGGTGTGAATTAAGAAATTACATGTTTACTAAGCACTGCGATCCCACTGTGCATGACATCATATCATAAAACTGATTTTGGCATCAGATCTGATGCTTCAAGACAATCTCAAGAGACCCAAAGAGCAACGCAGGCCAGTCTCCATTAGGCACAATGCAATAAAAGATCCTCTATCTACTTACATGCTCGGCCGCCTGGGGATCCAACTGGCTCTGGAAAAGTGGAACGGCAAACTGAATCTTCTTGGGGCTGTTGGGCTCCATGCTGAACGAGAGAACTGTCGGAGAGAGATGGAGACTAACTGGACCCTATTTATCAGTGATTTCCTCTCCCTCCTGTATATCCCGCCTTCCTTTACTCCACACACAGAGAGAGAGAGAGAAAGAGAGAGAGAGAGATGAAAAAAATCAGCCACAGAGACAAACAGCAGAACAAACAACCAGTCTGTCCTTCCCACATCCATCCATGCTGTCCCACTCACTTCGCAGTGTCCCATAAACGTCCCAGCGGCAGAGATGACTGCAGGTTTTTCTCAGTGTGAGTTCTCCGACTGCTCCGGGACCTGCTCAGATCCCTCCCTCTCTCTTTTTCTCTCTCACTATCATTAGCGAGACTCAGAGCAATGCAATATAAGCCCCCACCGGGACCTGCTGATGCTCCTCCATTATTTATGATCCTGATTCAGGATGCTGTCGGCAGTTTTCTGCATCACATGGCCGGATTTTTCTGTCCGCAGACACGGGTAAACTGCGAGACAAGAGAATGTTCTTTATAATGTATAACACGCTCGATCACGCTGGCACTTCATTTATGGATTTTTAATTATTCAGGGATTCTTGAGAGGCGGGAATGAATCACTGTCCTGCTAAAACAGTCGTTTTATTTTTAGACCGAGAGGACTGTGAAACCACGGATAAGTGAAGGATGCTTTTGTGTAACAGTCTCATTTAAAAAGTGTGAAGTAATAAAATGAAGAGTCCTATACCTTCTATGTCCTGTCCTTATAGGAGTGTAGAGGTTTTAAAATCTAATCTAGGTTTTTCATCTAATAAAGACTGCAATCGCGAGTAGAGTTTCTAGTTATGGTGGATAGAGAAAGCCTACATACTGTTACATAAACTTCTTCTCCTTAGACAATTTTAAGAATGCATCTCCTCATAGATCATACTACACAAACTAACTCCAAACTATACTGAATTAAAGTTGCTATATCTTTTTCCAACTGACAGAACTCACGGTTTTCCGAAAAACTGACTTGGAAAATTCAGAATTCAGAAAGATTGGAGCAAACTTTGTGCCCTCACAACTTTGCACCAGACTGTCATTCAGACTTAAGGTTGAGCTCATTTAACTCTAAATTACCAATCTGCTAATAACTGAAGACCTTTCAACTTACTAGCCACACCCTAGCAACCACCTACGGCACCCTAGCCACTATCCCAAAGACTTCCATTATACAAAACGGCCATTGACTTTACATTAGACATATAACAACAACTTACCAATCATACTAGCAACATACTAATTCATACTAAATTCATGCTAGCAAAATGTTAACTTATACTAGAAACATGCTAGTAACATATACTAACATGCTAATATCATGCTATTTTATGCTAGAAACATGCTAGCAACATGCTAATTCACACTAGAACCATGCTAATTCATGTTAGCAACTCCCTAGCAACTATTTAGAACACCTTTGCAACCACCTAGCAACACCTTAGCAACTGCCTAGCAACCAGTCAGAACACTCTAACAACTACCTAGCGTCACCTTAGCAACAAGTCAGAACACCCTAGAAACCACCTAGCAATGCCTTAGTAACCACCTAGCAACCACCAAACTACAACTTAGCAACCACCCAGCAACACCTTACCAACCACCTAGCAAATAAATCAGAACACCTTAGCAACCATCTATTAACACCTTAGCAACTGCCAAGCAACACCTTAGCAACCACCAAGCAACGCCATAGTAGCTGCCGAGCAGTTAATCAGAACACCCTAGCAACCAACAAGCAACACCTACGAACTACCCAGCAGCACCTTAACAACAGCTTAGCAACGCCTTAGCAATTCCTAAACGACTCAGAACACCCTAGCAACCAGCTAGCAACACCTTAGTAACACCCTAACAACCACCTAGCAGCACCTTAGCAACCGATTAGCAATGCCTTAGCAACCACTTAACAACGCCTTAGCAACCAATCAGAACACCCTAGCAACCGCCTTGCAACACCTTAGCAACCTCCTAGCAATGCCTTAGCAACCACATAAAACACACTAGCAACGCCTTGGCAACTACTCAGAACACCCTAGAAACCACATAGCAATAACTTGCAACCACCTAGCAACACCTTAGAAACCACCTAGCAATGCCTTAGCAACCACCTAGCAAACCCTTGTCAACCGCCAAGCAACCACCAAGCAACACCTTAGCAACCACCCAACAACACCTTACCAACCACCTAGCAACCATTCAGAATACCCTAGCAACCATTCAGGACTCAACAATCTATTTATTTGTTTATTTATTTATCTATTTAGTTATTTATTTATTTATCTATTTATTTATTTGTTTATTTATCTATTTGTTTATTTATTTATCTATTTATTCAACTTCTTGTTTGTTTATTTATTTATCTGTTAATTTATTTATTTGTTTGTTTTTTATCTATCTATCGATCGATCTATCTATCTATCTATCTATCTATCTATCTATCTATCTATCTATTGGTTTATTTATTTATCTATTCATCCTTTTATTTATTTGTTTATCTATTTTTTATATTTTTGTTTGTTTATTTCTTTATCTACTTATTTATTTATTTAATTATTTATCTATTTAATTTACTTTTTGTTTGTTTATTTATTTATCTATTTGTTTATTTGTTTATCTATTTGTGTGAACAACACTTTTGGCAAACCTGGTTCTTAAAGTGTGCATTAATAAATTAACTCAAACTTATTGAAAGTAATTTTTTTGACACCAGTTGACACCAGTTTTGTGTTAGAAAAACACAAAACGATCCCTAAAGAAATGGAAAGTTGATAATTTTTTTTCCAACGAGAAATATTTGCTGGATTCCCACGAAGGAAAAGGTTTATCACATCTTCTGTGATATTTTGTAATATACATATGCAGTGTACATGTTGAATCACTGACTGACTGTATGCACACTAAATAAAAACATTTTTAAGGGGCTGATCACAATGATTGAATTTTTCAATTTTAAAAATGTGAGGTGGGGTGGCACGATGGCTCAGAGCAGTGCACTGTGATTTTTATGTTGCTAGGTAACCACTATATCAATGATATTGGTGCTGAAGCACATGACATTGTGTGTTTTTTTTCTGCACAGAGTTGACTTTTTTCAACTGCAGGCACAAAGAGCACTCTGTCAAAAACACAAGGTGCAGCAGGGGGTTAAAACACTTACTGGCAATAGAAAACGTTTTTAAATATGGCACCTATCACTACAAATCACTTGTTCGGTATGATCCAGGCTTAAGTTGTGATATACTCATTTAATATGTGATAAATCGCCATTGGGTTTTGGGTTTCCAGGTATGCTCTCCGGGACCAATGTCAATTAAGAAATGATATTGTTTTCATGAGAAGTAAACAATTTAACAGCTGCAGCTCATTATGAAAAAAAAAACAATTATATCCATAAAAAACATTTTAAAAAGTTCAAAGGCTCTGCTTGTGCTGCGAAAAAAAAATGGTATTTGATTTTTTTTTTAAAGGGGAGGAGCTGCTTGATATGCATTGCTTTGTTTCAGATTACTAATATTTGAAGTGGATTCCATCCTATCCAGTTTATTATAAAGAAAGTAAACACTGGCGTAATATTAGGTGTAATAGTTCAAAGTGTGATCATGTATTGATCACAGGCCTGACCCGGGACAGACGCCACTGATGCCGTCTGCTCGGGTCACTGGACATCTGCCAATGTGATAAATGCTATTGATCTACCTGCCTACTCTCAAATAGGTTATTAGTCTGCGGTCTGTCTAAAACACAACCTGAAGGGGGAAACGAAGGAAAAATTATAACTACTACTCTAAATAATTGTAACAAAAAGCTAATTTTATGCAATTTAACGCTGCATTCAAAAATAGCTACTAAATAAAATATTAAATAAAAATAAGTTTACATTAAAATAGGTCTATTCTTTTTTTATTTCAATTAACAAAAAGGGTTTAGTTTTATTTAATTATAACTTTTTTAGGTCTTATGATTGAACAAACTGAAAAAAATCAGCTACACAATTACAGAAACAGCTTTAAACTACAAAACAAGCATAAAATATTAGACTAAACTATTCAACATTGTAAAACTACTTAAAATTATTTTGTAAATGTAAAAGATTTTTTATTTGATAAAATTATTACAATTGATATAGTTATAATTTACACTATTATTGATAATATTTATTACAAGAAATAGTATTTTTAAAATAATAAAACATTTTTTATAAAACAGATTTTACATTTGATTTGCTTTAAAGAGGTGGTTCACGGTATATTTTTAGGTTTGGTGGTGTTTGTAAGATGCAAAGCAATGTGTGCTCATGCTTCACTTGTAGAAAATCATGTTATTTTTTTCATATATCTTACTTTGATTATACACAGCTACTCAGCTAACATGAAAACAACTGTCATATTTCCTAGTAAAAGGCCCATTCTCATGAGACTCTGATTGGACAGCTAATATAATGTGCTGAGTTTCAAGGATCGGCTCCACATCACCATGTCAAGCCCCTACAAGCACAAGCTTTTGCACTGTGTAAACAGTCCAGTCAAAGCAGCTGTTAGCAGCGTTAGCTGCCTAAATCAAAATAAAGAGCACACAGCTGAACCTCATGTCTGCGCTCTAAAATAAAATCTGACAAGTGTCTTTCATTTATATTCGGAATAAGCATGTGTAAGTAATATGAAACGTTCACAAATCTTTTGCGAGTTGGTTATTTGAGATGTAGAACACAGGAAAAGCATCCTCATAAAGAGGTGAAGATTGTGGCTGTTTAGAGCGGATAAATATGAATTTGCACCTAAATTGTTAGCGGTGCCAAACAGCATTTCCTGTTGTTTACATCCTTGTTTATGTCCTCACTACAACATACCATTAACGCTAGACTCTTTGCATGTATTAGATCAATTTTACCAAATAAAATACCTACAGGTTGTGACTCAAAATTCACAGCTTCGCCTATTACGGTTGGAGGAGTTTTTAGCCAAATCCAGCACTGAACTGGGAGAGATTCTGGAAGTTCTTCTTTGTCAAATGCTAGCTATATTTTATCATAAGTCTCTGGAACATAATTAAAATTAAACTGGGTCACACTTTATTTTGAGGGTCCGTTTGTTAAACTTAAATTACATTGCATCTAATTCTCATTAGATTATAAGTAGACTGTTAGGTCGGGCTTAGGCCCCGTTTACACTAGTGCGTTTTAGTTTTAAAACAGCGTTTTAGAATGAAAACGATCCACGTCCACACTAGCGTTTTACCCAGCGTTTCTGAACAGCTCACCGTCCACACCAAAACATTGAAAATGCAATCACGTTACCACACAAACACACTCTCGGGCAAACGCTGCAGCCCATCTACCCAGATGAGAGCTCTGCTCGTCGGAATCTATCAAGCATCTTCCGCTGGATCTAATCTCACTATATTTATTAAACGTGATATTTCATTCATTTTGTTGTCTCTATCTAACGACATATTCCCTGACTTTGTTCATTGGAATCTATTACTTGTTCTCAGGTAACGTGTTTTAGCTAAGCACAAAGATAATAACAAAGATAGTTAATAATTAATGTAACCACGTAGCCTACATTCTGTATATTGACTGATCGCTTACCTTTATTTCCTATAATGTATAAACTTATTGTATGTTATACTTTTATAATGGCCATTATCAATTATTAAAACTAATATTCAGCAAAAGAGAGGGTGAGTTTTGTATTTTCACTGAAATTGGAAGGAGGCAGTTGTTATAGGCTCCATTTTGTTATGAATACGCATGCAGTGAAGATGACGCTCATAAATGCAGCACAACGCCTCAACATTTCTGCTGTCTGTTAAGTTGCTAATATCAAAATTAAAATAGGCAGTTCCTTAAATCATGTTTTCATTTTTTTGTTGAGAAAGTGAAACAACGTAGCCAGGGTGATGTGAATGAAGTTATAAAGTACACTGTTCCCTTTTGAAGATTTACCCATGTCCTTGGTAGTATGTTTTCCATATCAAACCGAGGAGGGGGAGACTGCAGCCTTGATCAAACTTGCGAACTTACAAGAAGAGGATGTATGACTGAACTGTGTGTAACGTTAGGTTACTTAATATTGAGGAAAAGCCCCAATCAGATGTTTCCTCCCTTTTCAGATGTTTCTGTTTTCTCCCATCCACACTGAGATGGAGCAGCAGCGTTTTAGAATGAAAATGGCCTCCTCAGCGTTTTCAAAGTGCTCTGTTTTCAGCACTCGAAAACTCTGGCGTAGTGTGGACGGATGGCATAACCGTAGCAAAACTTATGCGTTTTAAAACGAAAACGCATTAGTGTAAACGGGGCTTAGTGTTGAGATTATTGTTAGTGTAAAGTTGTCATGTAATTGCTAAGTTTATATAGTCAGTTAAATGTCTGTTGAAGGAGCAGTATTAACAGATATTAAGAAAGCAGTCTACTAATACTCAAATGGACCATCAAAATTACCTTAGTGTTACCTTAAACTGTAAGCACTTCCCTCTTTGTAGTGTCCTTTGGAAGCCCAAATACAGAAACAGCAGAAGCTGTGGAAATAGCAGCATGGACAGCATTTTAGCTTTCTCTGTTAGAACATTACAGCTACCCTGGCGCAGGGTGTGCGCTTGGTGAATGTGCGTAACTGGCAACATTTATGATCTCACTAGCCCAGATATATTTTTTGTAGCCTCCAAAGGCTTTGCTACGCTAACTCTGTAAAAGCTAATGTCTTGTTTGCATCGAACTTTGAGCATTTTACTTTCAGAGATGCTGTTTATGTTCACACAGCAACATTACACATAAACTAAAGTTTAAAAGATGATATCGTCGTGGACCACCCCTTTAAAGTTAACGTTTACTTTTAACCAGCACACTACCTTAAAGACCTAATAAACGGAAACAAGCTGTTCTCTATTTCTCACCAGTTGCTAAACACAAACAGTGCATTATTTTCAGGAGTTAGCCAGTGTTACCTGAGATCAGCCTGGGAAAATAAGAGGGTGTGTAGGAATCTTGCAGAAGTGAACTCACACCAGGTGACCCGGTTCACCTCTGGAACAAACAGTACCACCTTCATATTTACAACATCATCACTGCCACACATTTATAAATGGAGACCTGACCTTATGACGCTCATCACAGGTAACATCAGGGAGGAAATTACTTGAAATTATTCAAGATAACTAATGGGGAAGGCACAAAACAGCCAGTGTTATTACCCATGTCTGGCAGACCGTTGCATAAGGTTCAACAGATATGCTTTTATTTCACGCTCAGCGCAATAAATCACACAAGCTGTCAAAAGCAATGATGCATTGAGTTTTGATGAAAAAGCAAGAAGCATGATGTCATTAGAAAGGCCAGACTGTCCTGTCCAAAAGTTCATTTATGCATTCAAGAACACTCAAGGACAGCGAGTACAACCGTGTCCTTGTATTTAAAGGTGTTTTTCTTATAAGGCCAGGAGAGAAAGAAAAGTGAGACTGAGTGTTTGGGAAACATGCTCTGTGCCGTCAATTAGATGTGACGGTGAGTGAAATCCAATAGCATCTGTAATGAAGTTAATTTTCCCTGACTATTCATTCTGTTGTGTGTAGGTGAACACAAACACCTTTATGCTGCTCAGTGGACTCAGCTGAGATGCTCAAACACTTCAAAATGAAATTCTCACTCAATCCTCAAGTTATTAAAGCTTTTCTGTTATATAATGACAGGCAGAGAGAAAGACAGACAGACAGACAGACAGAGGGATGGATGCTTGAAACAAAAACAGAGAGACAGATAGATAGACAGAACAACAGACAATGACAAACAGAACATATGTTTGATTGGAATGACAAACAGAAGGACAGACAAATAGATAAAGATGGACAGACAGACAGACAGAAAGAAAGAACAAAAGGAAAAAAATATTAATAGATAGAATGATAAAAGCGAACAACAGAGAATGTTAGAAGGCAGGCAATCGGGCGGGCGGACGGACGGACGGACGGACGGACGGACGGACAGACAGACAGACAGACAGACAGACAGAGACAGATAGATAGATAGATAGATAGATAGATAGATAGATAGATAGATAGATAGATAGATAGATAGATAGATAGATAGATAGATAGATAGATAGCAGACAAATCCAATGACAGACAGAATACAACAACAAAGGATAGACCAAAAACAACATAGTGAGAGAGGCAGAATAGATGGATAGATAGAAGAATTATAGAAAGATATGACAGAATTTTAAAACAATAGATAGACAGACTGACAAACTGACAGAGAAAACAAGAGAAACAGACAAAATGATAGATTGAATGATAGACAGGTAGAACAATATAGCGGCGGATGGATGGATGGACAGATAGATAGATGATAAGCGATAGATAGATAGATAGATAGATAGATAGATAGATAGATAGATAGATAGATAGATAGCAGAAGTTCTTTTCTTATTCAGGCTAGCAGTTTCTGCTACTTTACTGGACCAACACAAACACTTCAAAATGACAATCCCACTCGATTGTGGAGTTATTCAACCCATTTCTGTTACATATCAGTATCCCTCAGGTCTAATGTAGCCTTTTCATGTTAATGGCCGCCCTCTGAATCCATTCAAGCGAGCCCACAGTATCAGATTCACTCTACCGCCAACCTCTATCTCCGAGATATGTTTCCATGGTAACGATGGGCCGAATTGAGTTATGTATCAAAATAATTTTTATGACCCACAGGTATTTTTCATCGTCATACTTGGCTAAACACTGCAGTAGGAGTGTGCCATTAACATCGCTGCCCGCGTCAAAAATGTTAAGCGCAGAAGAGTAAGCAGTTCTGAAAATGGAGTAACTGAGAAAATGGAGTTCAGCTGAAATAACATCGAGCCTGTATTAGATAGATAGATAGATAGATAGATAGATAGATAGATAGATAGATAGACAGACTGATTGATTATTTATCCATCCATCCATCCGTCCGTCCGTCCGTCCGTCCGTCCGTCCATCTATCTATCTATCTATCTATCTATCTATCTATCTATCTATCTATCTATCTATCTATCTATCTATCTATCTATCTATCTATCTATCTGTCTGTCTGTCTGTCTGTCTGTCTGTCTGTCTGTCTGTCTGTCTGTCTGTCTGTCTGTCTGTCTGTCTGTCTGTCTGTCTGTCTGTCTGTCTGTCTGTCTGTCTGTCTGTCTGTCTGTCTGTCTGTCTATGGATAAGGTTTGTTATGCTTTGCCAGTTTGCTAAAAGAATAAAGGATTGAACAGGTGAGAATCAATGCAGTTTTACTAACAGAAGAATGGTAAATTAATTAGCTTTTTTTTATAATTACAAAGTAATATTACTGCATAATGGACATTACTGCATCTCATTTTTCATATTTGTAATAGTAAATGAATTGCCTTAATCCAGGGGTGTCCAAACTCAGTCCTGGAGTTTCGCTCCAACTTGCTTCAACACACCTGCCAGGAAGTTTCAAGTATATCTAGCAAGAGCTTGATTAGATGATTCAGGTGTGTTTGATTAGGGTTGGAGTTAAACTCTCCAGGATACTGGCCCTCCAGGACTGAGTGTGGACACCCCTGCCTTAATCCTTTATGAACATAAATTCAAGTTGCTGCAAATTTGTCGGCTGCACATTTATGATGCAAATCTCCCTTTTCACCACATCCCAAAGGTGTTCTATTGGATTGTGTTCTGGTGACTGTGAAGGCCATTTGAGTACAGTGAACTCATTGTCATGTTCAAGAAACCAGTCCGAGATGATTCACGCTTTTTGACATATCGCATTATCCTGCTGGAAGTAGCCATCAGAAGATGGGTACACTGTGGTCATAAAGGGATGGACATGATTAGCAACAATACTCAGCGAGGATGTAGGATTGACACAATGCTTACTTGGTACTGATGGGCCCAAAGTGTGTCAAGAAAATATCCCTTCACACTATTACACCACCACCACCAGCCGTTGATACAAGGCAGGATGGATCCATGCTTTCATATTGTTGACGCCAAATTCTGACCTACCATCCGAATCATGCAGCAAAAATAGTCTCATCAGACCAGGCAATGCTTTTCCAATCTACTATTGTGCAATTTTAGTGAGCCTGTATGAATTGTAGCCTCAGTTTCTTGTTCTTAGCTGACAGGAGGGTCACCCGGTGTGGTCTTCTGCTGCTGTAGCCATACGCCTCAAGGTTGGATGTGTTGTTCATTCAGAGATGCTCTTTTGCATACCTCGGTTGTAACTAGTGGTTATTTGAGTTACTGTTGCCTTTCTATCAGCTCAAACCAGTCTGGCCATTCTCCTCTGAACTCTGGCATCAACAAGACATTTGCGCCCACAGAACTGCCGCTCACTGGATATTTCCTCTTTTTCGGGCCACTCTCTGTAAACCCTAGAGATGGTTGTGCTTGAAAATGCGAGTAGATCAGCAGTTTCTGAATACTCAGATCAGCCCTTCTGGCACCCACAATCATGCCACGTTCAAAGTCACTTAAATCACCTTTCATCCCCATTCTGATGCTTGATTTAAACTGCAGCAGATCGTCTTGATCATGTCAACATGCCTAAATGCATTGAGTTGCTTATATTTGCATTAACAAGCAGTCGGACAGGTGTTCCTAATAAAGTGGCCGGGGAGTATAAACATTCTTTTAAACACATTTCTCTAGTGCTTTTTAACAGATAATTATTATTTTTTGAACAGTTTTAGAAGTAATAGTTAATAACATATTTACAATCACAAAAAAAATTAAGAGTGCTAATAATTTTGACCTCAGTTTTTAATAATTTTTTTAACAGAATTTTTTTTCAGCACTTCCCAAATATCTGACAAACAATCAACATTTTTAACCATTTTGCCTTCAACTGTACACACCAACGAATTAAAGACTCGACAAGTGATGAACAAAATAAATAAATCTTTATTAATGATTTGCATTAAAGATTATCCCTCATGCATCCCAGGCGAAAAAGGAACACATCCCCTTAGTCGCATAAATCAATTAGTATTACAATTCATTACAGCTCAGACATAAAAAAAAAGAAAAAAAAATCATTCACACTCAAGTCAAACGCTTTAAATCCTCATCAGAAGACAGCAGATCTGACAGACCATCCACTGCTGTTTACAAGAATAACAATATCTTTTAAAGGCGTGCTAGCTAGTGTGTGTAAATATACTTGTATATAAAGAGAAATTAGTGCTTTTTCTTCTCACAGGACATTATGTTTATGAATGTGCTTTTAAGTGTCTCATCTACACATACAGTATGTGATAGACCATCAACAGAAATAAAGACAGCCGTGTGCATTTTGGGTAGAACAGTAGTTGTGATTGGTCAGTTCAAGTTTGAGAGAGAGAGAAAGATAGAGAGTTAAATGTATTGCACAGTTAGTTCCTCACAGAGGCTGAATTAGAAAACAAATCTGATTACAGTAGACATTTTATCCTAGACAGACAAAGACGCACTCACACAGAAAACTTTGAATCACCCGACAAGTCTGCAAACATCCGACAAGACCTGCATCACATACTTAAATACATCCCAAAAGATTCATTACATTTCCATAATATGTACCAGACAGATACCACAGTAAGCTGTGTGCCCCTTTAGTGGAATTGGACGATATCAACCGCGGTAAATGTGGGATCTGGATTGGTTTAAGCAGATTCCCTGAAGCGGTGGAGTCTGGAAGGGCTTCACAGGCAGAACCAGAGAGAGGTGCTGGGCCGTTCTCAGTGCAAAGCTTTAACCAGTGTTCGTTGTGACTATTTCACAGGGTTTTCTTCGTCTTCACCTGCTAAAGGAAGCAAAGTGATATCGATTAAAGAAACAATGAGAATAGAAACAAACATGCACTCAGGACCAATTGGAGAGGCTGGCTAATGCAATGTAATGTGTATTTATATAGCACATTTATCAGGTATGGCCATCACAAGTATGAAGGGGGTCTCTCCACACCACCACCAGTGTGCAGCATCCACTTGGATGATGCCATGGCAGCCACAGGACAACGACACCAGTGCGCTCATCACACATCAGCTATTGGTGTAGTGGAGAGACAGTGCTGGAGATGGGGATGATTGAGGGGTCATGATCGGTAAGGGCCGATGGAGATAGTTTTGGCCAGGACACCAGGGTTATACAGTTTAACGTCTCATCTAAAAGACGGCGCATTAGGGCATTAGGATTCCCACAGACCACAGATTTAGCACCCCCTGCTGGCCTCACTAGCCCCACTTTAAAAAATAACCTAGTTTTTCCATTGCCTGCTGGGTTTTTTCAGTTGAGGTGCTATTTGTTTTTATATTAGATTTGTTTTTTATATTTACTGTTGCACTTAAGTCCAAAAGTAACTAATTTATGTTGTTTATTACTTGATTGTTCAAGCTACCTTGCAGAAGCTCTCTGTTTGTTAACAGAGTTGTTGAATGTTAAAATAAGGTGAATTAATAAAAAAAGAAGAAGGAACATCCTGGATTTGTTTCTTTTTATGTATTAAGTATTGTATCGGTCTTCGGTATCGGTAGATACTCAAAATCAAATGACTCGGACTTGAGAGTAAAAAATCCTGATTGGGACATCCCTAATTAATAGCATGAATTGTGACCTAAGCTAAAGTGTTAGAAGGTTTTTTTTAAAGGTGCTGTATGCAAGTTTTTGACTATTCTAAAGCATAAAAATACCATGCTATGTTTGCAGATATATAAGTAACATGCTAATTAAACCATCTTGTTTTTCTGAAAAACAATGCTGAAGTCAGATATTCTGCTTTGAAAATTTGCATTACGTGCTGAACCATCTGTCTTTGTTTTAGTCATTTAACCAGCCCAATGCCAGTTTAGCAAATTATATTTCAGCACCCCTGGTTGCCTTATGTGCGCCCATGACCAAAACGTGACATCCGGTGGACAGTAGCAGCCTCTGAAATGAGACGTAGATTCAGAGTTCCACATGAGGTGGTTGTTAAGTAGTAAATAATATAAATAATATGAATGGAAACATTAAGTGAGCAGGTTACCGTGTAACCCCATGTTCTAACAACACATCACATGACATGATTTTCAGTGATAAGCAAAGGAAACACGACAGAAATTTAAATACAGCCTTTCAGAAGTACACAATAGTGCACTTACTGCACTCCAATGAAAATGTAAGGTATATATATATATATATATATATATATATATATATATATATATATATATATATATATATATATAATTTAGCATTATTAAATGTACATGCTGATTCACTGAGATTTGATACATTTTACATCGAATCACAGTTCTAAAGTTTCATTTAAACTCACATTATTACCATTTAACCCTGAATAAAGCACATGAGGTGTACCTGAGGTGATCATTGTCAGTTTTCTGTTGTTCAGCTGCAAGAAATAGAGGCCGCTTCTACATTTTAGATGTTGGTTTGAACAAAAACTCCTTTTAATATGGATAAGATTTTTTTTTATTGCATGCTGTTGGTGTCCTCAATCTGCCAACCTGTGCTTGCATGTGTTTTGAACCAGGTGTGCAATATCTAGTTCAACCACTGGGTGTCAAACTTTCATACTGCACCTTTAAGGACAGCTTTGTTTTTGTCACTTTAAGCAATAAAATAAAGCAAAATGTAATTTAGATCTTATGAAAATGTTAAGATTTGAGCCTGAAAAACCAAAAGATTAGAAATTCAATCCATTATAATGTAAATGGAAAGTTATGTTCAGTATTGTAATGATAATAGTAAAGGGATGATCCAGTACATTATCTGTATACTGCATTAATACAAGCTTTACAGGAGGTGATCTTTCTGCAGTGTTTTTACCATCCTTTAATATTCAGTGCAGTTTCTGAATTGATATGTAGACATAAAACGGCATGAGAGATTATGTTATATAAAACATTTACACACTGCAGTCGCTGCTTTATATTTTATGCGGGCTACTTACTGCAAAACCGATATACAAACCAAACAAATCATGTCTAACAGAGGGAAGTATATCTCTTCCCGTTACCTGTTAGACAAACTGTTTTCAAGCACTTAACAGATTTGTACCGAGCCTAATGTGATCCATCAAAACCAACCTCCATCCTCTGTTATATGCTGCTCACACAGGGGGCTGCCTTGCTGGAAGAGGAGATCTGTGTGGCGACACGGCAGCCAGAAGCTCATTCACGATCTCCTGCCGGATTTCATGTGCGATGCTTTCTTTAATCTGGAGGAGGATACATACAATGTGAAGTTATGTTAGACCGCATTAAAGGAGAGAATAACACTTAATATGCAGAAAGAAGATGTAAAATGCTGTGCAGGGACTCAAATAATTGAATAATTTATTTGAATCTGTTTATTTTGATAAAAATAATGAGCTTTTTTAAAATGTGCTACAGCTTGCATGATTTAAAAGTTTCTTATTATATAATAAAACCTATTTAATCTGGAGGATGATACATACAATGTAAAGTTACAGTATGTTAGACCGCATTAAAGAGGGTAGGAGACGGTAGAATAACACTAAAGTTGCAGTAAGAAGATGTAAAATGCTGTGCAGGGACTCAAATCTTTGAATAATTTATTTGAATCTGTTTATTTCGATGAAATGTTGTTGTTGTTTTTTTTAATTGTGAGGCAACATGCATTCCAAAGTAATTTATTATATAATATAATGTCTTTATTCTGCATATAATGTTAAGTTATGTTAGACCACATTAAACACAGGAGAATAACACTAAAAAAGAAGTAAAATGCTACGCAGGGACTTAAATCTTTGAATAATTTATTTGAATCTGTTTATTTCGATGAAAGTGTTGAGAATTTTTGTTTTTATTTGTGCTGCATGTTGCATTCCAAAGCAACTAATTATATAATATATTGTCTATTAAATAAATCAAACAGCAAATCATACAATTATTTTTTTTTAGGAAGTATAAATGTACACAGTTTCCTCTGAGAATTAGTTTAAGAGATAGGGTTGGTGTAGGGTGGTAGAAATAAAGTATAAAAAATATATTTTTAAATCAATGTAAACCTATATGGAACATACCCAAAATACACAAAAACAAATGTGTGTGTGTGTGTGTGTGTTCATTTCCCTAACGCATTATTGACATAGTGTGACAAACTCAAATATAACAATTTTTCTGGATAATTTTGCTTTAACTTATTAAACTACTATCTTACTACAGTGAAGCATAGTAAGGTTACAACTTATAGTTACTCTGCAGCACTGTTTTTGCGAACAGATATGTATAAACTTGTCATACAGCATCAATGACAAACATGTTTTTTTTTTCTTTTCTTTTCTTTTTTTTTTTTTTTTTTTTTTTTTGCAGTTTCTCCATAAATGAAACCCCAAGAACTGGCAGTACTGTGAAGCGTCAAATACATATTAAGACGCAGATGAGGAACATCAGGTCTTGCCAGCCTGTTGCATCACTCCCTGGATTTACCCAGGCGACTATAAGCAATGAACATCGTCCAAGTTTCCCCTTCAGAAGCTTCAGAATTGCTGGTCCATCATGACAGGCTTGTAAGTCAGCATAAACTGATGCCTGATATTTCAAGAGCAAATCCATCAATCGTGACACAGACACACCACAAAATAACAAAACATTATGGCTACAAAGAACTTCTCAAATGGAGCCAAAAACATCAAACATGTTTTTTCCACTTTCTCTCAAAAATGGGCACAAAATAGATGCTGCTTTTGTGTCCGAAGGATTAGCGAAGCATAATTTCTAGACTGTTTGTAAGAATCGAAGGCCCAATTCCAACTCTTTCTTTCTTTTTCTTTCTTTCTTTCTTTCTTTCTTTCTTTCTTTCTTTCTTTCTTTCTTTCTTTCTTTCTTTCTTTCTTTCTTTCTTTCTTTCTTTCTTTCTTTCTTTCTATCCGTGTGTTTATCTATCCGTCTGTGTGTATATATCTATTGCTCAATCCTGCTAAGAAGTGTCAAGTCTTGGCAAACATTCACCCTACAGTGGGCGCCTTCAAGGACTGCCTTAAAGGGTTTAGGTTTTTTATCCCTACCTCTTCCCATTGGCCCTTGAAACAGAGTGTGAAGGAGAAGGGCTTCAAAATTTAGCTTTAAGAAATGGGACACCACTACAACACCAGCACATGTCATCATATGTCATCACGAGCTCTTCATATGAGATTAACGACGGCGACTGCTCCAGTTGCGTTATTGTTTGGTTTTCATCTTCAGGAAATCACTGAAGGCAACAATATCATGTTTTCATAACGATATGATGTGGCAATAAGATCGCAACTGTACTGTGTATTTACACCATGGCCTTATTCATCAATGTGAACACAAGAAAACAACATTAATGTTACACCAGACACTGTATAAAGGTAATAATAACTCTAGACTTTTCTGACAGGAGTGTCATTGAGTGTCAGATGTGATGTATGTTGTGGGACTACTATACAGGAGTTGTTATTATGGATTATAGATATCGAAATGTATCTTTTTAAATATAAAAAAAGCATGACTGTAAAACACAAATGCCATCATGAATGTATTACACCATATGCTTGTGTGTTGTAAAAAGTCTTAATAATGCCAAAAAAATACTACTTTGTGCATCTCCTGACTTGCATATACAGCCATGTTGCCATTGTAGATAGTGCATTCTGGGACATTTTTGTACCCCTTGGTTTCTAGTGTGGTCCTGGAAAATCTCAGTTATTTCCCCACATCAATTATTTAGCTATCTTGCTCTTCCCCTTAGCCATACACCTTCAAGCTAAAGAAAATTAGGACACCCCTATGAGAGCTAAGGGGTAGAATTGGGATTGGGCCTAACAGTCTCTTTCGAGGACTCAATTGTGAATTATCAATAGTGGCACTTGGATTTCTGATATTGTTCACATTTACAGTAAATGACTTTCTGAAATGCTCGAACACTCTCGGTTTTGTTTTGTCTAAGCATAACTGTAAAATTAAACCAGAGGACTTTGGGTAACATTGACTAATTGAAAAGCGTGCATATAATTGTTTAAATGTAGAAAAGCTATGCAATGAGCAATATTACTGAACATTAAGCCTTAAAAATGTAATTTGTTAATTCATTTAGACTTAAAGCTGTTTAATGAGAAGTGCTTTTCTTTTCATTAGCTTTGTGTTTAATGAGCTTATAAAAAATAATTGAACTCAAATCAATATTTTATATATGTGGCAAGTAAAAGTGTGAAAAAGTAGGCTAATGTGGCTGTTACCCCAAAACAAACCCCTTATCAGCCCGAAACCTTTTTTTTTTTTTTGATTCAGAGGATCTTAGACTGAAGTTTATTTCAGGCAAGTATTCCTGATCTCTTTTGTGTTCTCTTGTTCTTACTTGTTGCTGATTTAGTTCACCTTTGCCTTGTTTGCTTAATCTTTTACCATGAAGCAATTCAGAAATACATTACATATTTGTCATAGTTTCATTTAATTACAATGGTAGAGCTCTATCATATGAAACCATATGAAATTATTATTTTTCCCCACTCTTTAATTGTTTCAGTTGTACATTTTCATTAAATAAAACTGAAATTTAACCCGATTTCCAATAGGACATTAATTTGTGTTCGGGTCCTTTTTCTTGACTGGATTTCACAATTCCATCATTTAAGTTTCAACTGTTTTTAAGTTTCAACTGTAAACATTTACACTGCCCTGATTTCACATTAGAGCTGCTGCGAAAAATCATTTAAGAAATAGATTCTGCATCGATTGATAAATGAATAAAGTAAGAAAAAATTAAGGAAAAGTACAAGATTGTTTATAGTGAGCTGTGTTTACATTAATTTTGTGGCATAAAAGCCAACTTGCTTGACTCATGCGCTCTTCCTCATGAGCATTCGAGTGTGTTTTTAAAAACTAGCCAAGAGCTCTCACTCTCTCTCTCTCTCTCTCTCTCTCTCGCTCTCTCTCTCTCTCTCTCTCTATATATATATATATATATATATATATAAATAAATAAATAAATAAATAAATAAATAAATAAATAAATAAATAAATAAATAAATAAATAAATATATATATATATATATATATATATATATATATATATATATATATATAAAAAAAATATATATATATATATATATATATATATATATATAAATAAATAAATAAATATTATATATATATATATATATATATATATATATATATATATATAAATAAATAAATGAATAAATATTATATATATATATATATATATATATATATATATATATATATATATATATATATATATAAATATATATATATATATATATATATATATATAAATATATATATATATATATATATATATATATATATATATATATATATATATATATATATATATATATATATAGCGCCTTCATTTACAGCTGTTTATCTTATTATTAGTGGTGAGCAAAAAGTAATCGTGATTAATTGCTTCCAAGATAAAACTTTGTTTTGTCTTGATATGTCTGTGTGTGTGTGTTATATATACAGTGCTCAACATATATCTGTAAACCCCTCACAAATCATGAAAAATAATTAATTTTCTATAGGACATTCTCTAGAATACATTAGATTAGTCAGTACTGAAGCCAAATCTGGAGCTTATCTAACAAAATAACTTACGACAACGGTCCAAAATTAGTAGTCTAAATGTATATGTTAGGGAAAGATATTATTTTTCAAAAGCAAATTTGAACAGAAACAAAAAAAATAATAATAATTTTGTGGAAAATTTGTAGTTTGCAATTTTTTGCTTGAATTTAAAATGTATTTTTTTTCTATTTCTAAAGATGTTCTGTGAATAAAAATTCTTTTAAATAATTATCTGTTTAATAAATCTGTTTTGTTCAAATGCACCAAAATATATTACCCATATTCACTGAGAATTGGATCAAAATATTAATTTTCAATATGGGGTGTTTTGTCACATTCACCAGCAATCTATTCCATACAGATCGCTGGAGAACTACAATCCTGTCTCCATATGGACTACAACTCCCTTCAGGCACCCCACACGCACCTGTTATTATTCCCCTTTGATTACTCACACACAGCTGGGAGCTGCTCAAGTACTGGTTTAGTTTCTCAGTGTTTTGACCCTTGCTTTGATTTATCGTTTACCCTGTCTGCCGCCTGTATCGACCATCTGCTGGTTACCTGACAGGGCCTACAGATTTCCTTGTTTGTAGCCGTCTTTGACCATAGCCTGTCTGACTACGAAACCTGCGTGTAGCTCCTCACTTCATTGTCACCTGACCTCCCTGTGGTTACAAATATATGCATGCATGTGTATATTTATATACACATAATTGTAAATTTATATATTCACTGTACACACACCTAAATTATGTCAAAGGAAATTGTTATTTTGGATCCGAATAATCATGATTGATGTTTTGCCAGCACTACTTTTCAAGTATTAAATATTCTTGATACCTGTTGTCTTTGTCAAGCATCAACTCTCCCACACATATTTATTATACATGCATACCTACAGATCTAGATTTTTCCTAATCGCAGAAATCATAGGGCCCTACAATAGAAGATTCACCCAAATTTGATGACTTCCACGTCAGTGGAAGGATCTCTCACCTCCTTTATGAGATGCTGCAGGTCTCCATTTCCTCTACTTCTACTCCTCCACTCTGTGGGACTGCAATCTTCGGCCGTCCTGCTCCCATGACCATCCAGTGACACCTCGTCCTCATCTCTGCTGACCTCCAGAGAAGTGGGTGTCGGGTTTGACTCCATCCTCTCAGGAGAAACATCCCGAGGAGCTTCCATCCCCGGCCGTGGAGGTAGGGTGGGCATGAGGTTGAGGGTGGCCCGGTAAACGCTGGCTCTCTGTGGGGATGGAGAGCAAGACTCCAGTGTTCGGTTGAATCTGACAGGACTGGACGCCCTCGATGAACGGCCTGAACTGGGGGTTGCAGCCTCATATGCCAGCTCAGACTGAAGGTACAATTGCTCCTTCAGAAGATCCGTCACCTGTAGATTGGGATATAACGTGTTAGTGTAAATTGAGAGTAGGTGATGCTGATGATATGTGATATAAAGGCATGAAACATGAGAATAATCCACTCACCGGCTCCATGGCCCTCAGTGCTGAAGAATTAGACAGGCTTTCCATGCTGTGACCTCTGTGCATGCCCTACGAAATATACAGTAGAGTCAGAATTATGTACATTTATCTGTATATTTTCCCCCCAATCTGTTTTATGGAAAGATTTATTTCTAAACATTCTCGTTTTAATAACTGATTTCTAGTAATCGATTTCTTTTATCTTTGCCACGATGACATTACATCATGTGTCTCAAGACACTAATATTCAACTTAAAAAGAAATTTAAAGGCTTAACTAGGTTATTTAGGCCAGTCATTGCATAATGATAACTTGTTCTGTAGACAATCGAAAAAAAATACTGCTTAAAGGGCTAATATTATTGACCATGTTAACTGGTTTTCACACTGGACACAGAAATCTCTGCACTATGAAACCAATTCATTTCAATAATCATGCAAAAACCGTGTTTTGATGTGTCCACCAAAGTACAAGAGCAGAGGAGTGCAACCTTAACTAGCTTGTGTGCTATTCACATACAGTTGAAGTCAGAATTATTAGCCCTCCAGAATTATTAACCCCTGACTATATTTTCCCCCTAATTTCTGTTTAGGTTTTTTCAACACATTTCTAAACATAATAGTTTTAATAACTCATCTCTAATAACTGATTTATTCTATATTTGCCGTGATGACAGTAAATTATATTTTACTACATATTTTTCAAAATACATACTTCTATTCTTCTAATTTTTCTATACAGCTTAAAGTGACATTTTAAGGCTTAACTAGGTTAACTAGGCAGGATAGGGTAATTAGGCAAGTTACTGTATAATGATGGTTTGTTCTGTAGACAATAGAAAAAAAAACGTTTTTTGGGCCAATAATATTGACCTTAAAATGGTTTTAAAAAATGTAAAACAGCTTTTATTATAGCCAAAATAAAACTAAAAAGACTTTCTCCAGAAGAAAAAAATATTATAGGAAATACTGTAAAAAATTCCTTGCTCTGTTAAACATCAATTTGAGAAATATTTTAAAATGAAAAAAAAATTCACAGGAGCGCTTATAATTTTTTTGATTTCAACTGTATATTTATTATATTTATATTTATACTCTTATAGTCAAATGACATGCTGACAGGACATTTATATGTAGTATATTTGTTCCTGCTGCTTGCAATAGAGTTACTGTGCCGTCATGAAAGCACTGTTAAAATGACACCTCTCAACTTCTTCAGTGATTGAGTTAAATTTAAAAGGTCTAAAAAAATTACTTTGACTTACATATCATAAAAAAAAAAAAATATATATATATATATATATATATATATATATATATATATATATATATATATATATATATATATATATATATATATATACTAAAAATGATTTTTGCTCTGTTTTAGGTTAAGTGCATCCAGAGTTTTTGGTTTGGGTCCAGAATTTTCATTTTGGTGCATCCCAGAACAAAATCAAACTACTGTTCAAAAGTTTAGAGTTGGTAAGATTTTAAATACATTTTTATGCTTAGATTAGTAGCTCATGAAATATTAATCACTATTTAAAGACAGATATGCTGCTAAAAAAATAGTATGAACAAAACTTTACATCAAATGAACACTATATAAACAGTTAATTTAGTTGGAAATGTATCTAATATTTTAACACATTAATATCTGCTTATGGTTTTGAAAACATTATGCTGACCAGAGTTTACATTTATATTTCTAGTCCTCAGTATAATAATAAACAAGAAATGTGCTTTGTAGTGCCTGCTAAAAGATCCATATAGTTGATTTTGTTGAATATTTAGCTAATACTTGAACACATTAATATCTGCTCATGGTTTTCAAAACATCATGCAGAATGGAATTCATATTTATCTCTCTAGTCCTCAGACATTATAATAAGAAATAAGAGTTTATTTTTTTGCTAACAGACCTGCTAATATACACACTTCAAATATTTAAAGTAACATAGGTCTAAATAACAATGCATCATTTATAATTAAGCAACTGCAGTAGCATCCACTGACCATGTGGTGTCGGTAGAAGCCGATGTGTTGCGAGCTGTTGCGCATTTGTTCATTGATAGAGAGCAGCCGATCCTCCAATTGCAGCTCCAGCTCCTGCAGCTCCTGCCTGACTGCAGTCCGCAGCGTCTGAAGCTGCTCTGCCTCCCGCCTGCAGCATCCCAAACAACAATACAAGTTTACTTAAAGTGCAAGTCACTCAGAGTTTGGATTTAATGCAGAAAACCAATAGTTGAACAGAATTATTAGCCAATAACAATGTGGTGGTCATTATATTTTGTATGTTCGTATGTTTCTCTTTTATATTTGTACACTTTGTACTTTTTTTCTACAGCCACAGCACTTTAAATATTTTACATTTTCTTTTATTTTCTATTGTATAACTTCAAATACTCTGTAATTACATTTTTTTTGTTATTATTTTAAGGTCACGAGTGGTTGTGTAAGCACTTCACTTCTGATATAGAATTAGTCTAGTAATTAATCTAGTAATTAGTATGCTTATTAACATATTTTAGCTGTTTGATGTTTCATTTTTAGACATTTAACCATTCTTACATTGTACAAACATGCAGTGGTTCAGGAAAATAATATTGGAAATGTTGAAATATTACACAAATTACATGTTATTTAAATTATAAAATAGTACTGCAACTTAAAATATTAATTTAATTTAATTTATTATTTATTTTAATTATTATTATGCATTATGTATTTAAATTTCATTAATGGTATTTATTTTATAATAAATTATGAAATATGATTACAACTTAAAATATACATTTATTTATCTTTATTTATTATTTTTATATTATTCTTGTTTTATTTATTTTATTGTATTGTATTTTTTATTATAAATTATGAAATATTATTACAACTTAAAATATTAATTGATTGATTTATTTGTTTTGTATTTATTGTTTTATTTGATTATTTATTATTCATTTAAATTACATTTTAATATTTTTATCATTGTATTATAAAATAAGAAATATTATAAAAACTTGAATTATAAATAATTTTTTATTTATTATTTAATTTTATTATTGGCATATTTATTTCATTTTAAATTATGAAATATTATTACAACTTAAAATATTAATTGTTTTTTTTTATTTTATTTTTTATCATTTATTTAAATTTAATTAAATTTTTTTGTTTTTATTTTATCATAAATGATGAAATATTATTACAACTTAAAATATTAATTGATTTATTGTATTGTATTATTTAATTATAAATTATGAAATATGATTACAACTTAAAATATTATTTGATTTATTTAAATTTATGTTATTTATATTTTATTGTATTTTTATTATAAATTATAAAATATTTTTAAAGCTTAAAATGTTAATTAATTCATTTTATATTTTATGTTATGTTTTTTGTTATTTTAATTTTAATCGAAATTATGGCATATTACTATAACTTTTTTTATTTTTATTTATTATTTTAGTTTAGTTTTGTTACAATTTCTTTATGTGGTAACAAAGCTGAATTTCCCTCATCTTTACTCCAGTCTTCAGGGTCACATGTTTCTTCAGCAATCACTCTAATATGTTTACAAATCATTAGCATCTATAATTTGTTTGCACATTTTAGGGCTCACGGTTTGGTGAATAATTTATTGTTGTCAATTTGTACAGACATTCAGTGTTACAGGAAATAATTATAACAGTGTCAAAATAAATGTTGTGAAATTGTTTTATAATATAAAATGAATATTTTCAATTTCATTCTTTTTTTAAACCCAATGGAATATGGCAAAGCTGAGTTTTTACCACTGTAACTCCAGACTTCAGTTTCACATGATCTGCCAGAGATCATTCTAAAATGCTGATATATCATTAGTATGTATGATCTGTTTGCACATTTTAGGGCTCTTTGTTTGGCGATTAATTTATTGCTACATCCGGAATCTTTCTGCTGAGTTTGTAAAGCCATTCAGTTTTACAGAAAAGTAAAATAGTATTATCATAAAACAAACAATAAATAAAATAAACAGTTGTCTAACAAAATTCATCCCCGTGATGGATGGTAAAGCCATTCATACGTTTTAATACATTTTTGACAAAACTGTGGCCTCCTACTGGTCATCAGACCCCAGTTTAAAAATCCTCAATGCATGCTACTAGCAGTTTTTTTTTTTTTTTTTTGATGACCTGCTTACATTATCTTTTAAAAGTGACTCGTGTCTGATTGTCTGCATTTACACAGCACACGGCAAAGGTGCAATGACCAGACCAAAAAAAAAAAAAAAAGGGTGGGCGCTGACTAACATCTGATAATTAAATCAAAAATATATATATTGCTTAAAGGGGATAATGATATTGAGCTAAAAAAATAGATTTCAAAATATTTAAACATGCTTTTATTCTAGCTGAAATAAAAAAATAAGCCTTTCTGCAGAAGAAAAAACATTATAAGAAATATTATGAAATATTCCTCTGTAAACATAATTTGTGAAATATTTATACGTATAAAAAATTCACAGAGGGGCGAATAATTTTGACTTTAACTGATAATCATTTTGAATAATAGTGATTACAATTATAACCAAAGTAATCGTGATTATGATTTTTCCCATAATCGAGCAGCGCTAGCTTGTGATGGTAAAAACTATGAGCTCCTGACCTCTCTTCTGGACTGAGATGCTGGTAGACCAAAGACTGCTGTCTCATGAGGGCCAGTTCAAGATCCATCATCTGAGTCCGGAAGACATTCAGACTCCTGCGCCGCATCTGGAGCTCCTGCAGTCAGCAGGGACACAAATACCAGATTACCAATCATCCATAAAAATAGACCCCAATCCCAATAGACTATCCACCATTGTTTCAGACTCTCTTCCTCCATCTCGCAAACTCACTGCACTTGATTCGAACAGTGCCACTAATACACTCTGCTCCACACTAGCATCATGTCTAGACCGATTATGTCCTCTTGCATCCAGGCCAGCCCGTGCCAGTCCTCCTGCACCCTGGCTCTCGGATGCTCTCCGTGAGCATCGCTCAAAACTTCGGGCTGCGGAGAGAATTTGGCGGAAAACTAAAAATCCTGCACATCTCTTAACATACCAAACTCTTCTGTCCTCTTTCTCAGCTGAGGTTACTTCTGCAAAGCAGACGTATTACCGTCTGAAAATCAACAATGCCACTAATCCTCGCCTACTTTTTAAAACATTTTCCTCCCTCCTCTATCCTCCTCCTCCACCCACATCCTCCACACTTACTACTGATGACTTTGCTACATTCTTCTGCACCAAAACTGCAAAAATCAGTGCTCAATTTGCTGCACCTACAACAAACACGCAAGATACAACACCAACACCACACACACTCACCTCTTTTTCTCAGCTCTCTGAGTCTGAGGTGTCCAAACTTGTGCTATCTAGCCATGCTACCACCTGTCCACTCGATCCCATTCCCTCTCATCTCTTGCAAGCCATCTCTCCTGCAGTCATACCAACACTGACTCACATAATTAACACATCTCTTGACTCTGGTTTATTCCCCACTACATTTAAGCAGGCTAGGGTAACCCCACTGCTAAAGAAACCCAACCTGGACCATACGCTACTTGAAAACTACAGACCAGTATCCCTGCTTCCATTCATGGCCAAGATTCTGGAGAAAGTAGTGTTCAATCAAGTCCTGGACTTTCTTACTCAAAACAATCTCATGGACAACAAGCAATCCGGCTTTAAGAAAGGCCACTCAACTGAGACTGCCCTGCTCTCGGTCGTGGAGGATCTCAGACTGGCTAAAGCAGACTCTAAATCATCAGTCCTCATTTTGCTGGACTTGTCAGCTGCTTTTGACACTGTCAACCACCAGATCCTGCTATCTACGCTTGAGTCACTGGGCGTTGCGGGCACTGTTATACAATGGTTCAGATCTTACCTCTCTGACAGGTCATTCAGGGTGTCTTGGAGGGGAGAGGTGTCCAACCTACAGCATCTAAACACTGGGGTACCTCAAGGCTCTGTTCTTGGGCCACTTCTCTTCTCCATCTACACATCATCTCTAGGACCAGTCATCCAGAGACATGGATTCTCCTACCACTGCTATGCTGATGATACCCAGCTATACCTCTCTTTTCATCCTGATGATCCCTCGGTTCCAGCTCGTATCTCAGCCTGCCTGTTGGATATTTCACACTGGATGAAAGATCATCATCTTCAGCTGAACCTCGCAAAAACGGAAATGCTTGTAGTTTCTGCCAACCCGACTCTACACCATAACTTTTCAATCCAGATGGATGGGGCAACCATTACTGCATCCAAAATGGTGAAAAGCCTTGGAGTAACGATTGATGACCAACTAAACTTCTCTGACCACATTTCTAGAACTGCTCGATCGTGCAGATTTGCACTCTATAACATCAGAAAGATCCGACCCTTCTTATCTGAACATGCAGCTCAACTCCTTGTTCAAGCTCTTGTTCTCTCCAAACTGGATTACTGCAACTCTCTACTAGCTGGGCTTCCAGCTAACTCTATCAAGCCTCTTCAACTGCTCCAGAATGCAGCAGCACGAGTTGTCTTCAATGAACCTAAACGAGCACATGTCACTCCGCTGCTAGTCCGTTTGCACTGGCTGCCAGTTGCTGCTCGCATCAAATTCAAAACTCTGATGTTTGCCTACAAAGTGACTTCTGGCCTAGCACCTTCTTATCTGCACTCACTTCTGCAGATCTATGTGCCCTCCAGAAACTTGCGTTCTGTGAATGAACGTCGCCTCGTGGTTCCATCCCAAAGAGGAAAAAAATCACTTTCGCGAACGCTCACGCTCAATCTGCCCAGTTGGTGGAATGAACTCCCTAACTGCATCAGAACAGCAGAGTCACTCGCTATTTTCAAGAAACGACTAAAAACTCAACTATTTAGTCTCCACTTCACTTCCTAATCTGCAATTGCCTATTTGAATATCACACTAACTGTACAAAAAAAAAAAAAAAAAAAAAAAAAAAAAAAAATTACTAACACTTCCCTTCTTGGACTTTACAGACCTGAAACTTGCCTTTAGTACTTATTCATTGTTGCTCTTAGTGGTGTAAATTGCTTCCTTGTCCTCATTTGTAAGTCGCTTTGGATAAAAGCGTCTGCTAAATGACTAAATGTAAATGTAAATGTAAATGTAAAAACTCTTGCACAACCTACATGTTCATCTGCGTTTTGTAAGAGTCTGATGCAACTCAAAGTTATGAAAAATCAAACTAGCATGTGACTGCTTCCTCTTTGGGAAATGATGTACCTCGTAAAGCGGTTGGACGGAGCGCGGTGTGCCGATCCTGTCCATGGGTGTGTCTCCTCCATGCACGGATGAGCTCTGCCAACAAAAACCACAGATCAGTTATGACTTATGAGTCACACAGGAAAAGCATGTCTAAACCGAGCACAGGATAATGCTGCATGCTGACTCTGCTGATTATTTGCATTGAGGGAGGAATTCACAGGAAGCCGGATCATGCTTCCTTGTTCTGTTTCATGCACTGACAAAACAGTTATTACAATTTAAGGGCTATAGATAGTTGAAGTTAATATTACTAGGCCTTCTGTGAAATTTCCAAATATTTTTACAATTTTGTTCAATCACCTTTAAAAAACATACTAGTTTTAATAGCTAATTTGAAATAACTAATTTCTTTAGTCTTTGCCATGACCAAGGAAAGTCATTGAATAACAGTGCTAATAATATTGTCCTTAAAATTGTTTAAAAAAAAATAAAGTTTTAAATTGCTTTTATTCCAGACAAACTAAAAGAAAGAAGACTTTCTCCAAAACAAAAATATATATAATAGGAAATACTGTAAAAGTTTCCTTGCTGTGTTAAACATCACTAGAGAAATATTTGATGAGACCAACAACTGTATTCAACTGTATACATATATAGTCCCTTTTAACTATTTTATTGTAAGTAGTTTACAATTGTTATTAGTAACAAATTTTAAAATTGACTTCTATTCTATTCTATACCAGTGTTTCTCTGGTGGGTCGCGGGAACATTTTTAGTGGGTCGCAGAGTGTGTGGTCAAAAAAACAACAAATGTTTAATTTTTGACTTATTTTGCTTATATAAGACTTTTATTTTGAAATGCGCGAGCGTTAACTGTACCGTTTGACATGTGAAATTTCATTTAATTCTAGCAACAAATATGTCGAAGCGCAAGTACGACCCCGAATATGTAGAGTATGGATTTATATATATTGATGAAAAAGGCTTAAAACCTCAGTGTGTCATATGTAGTGATGTGCGCTCACAAGAGCACTTTTAGAAACCAAACATTTATTGTTTTTACTTTGTATTATTTTTATAATTTGAGACATTGACAAAGTTTTGGTGATTTTCTTATGATTTATCTGTCACTACTTGTGGATGTTAACAAATAAATACAAATTAATTTTAATTGCTAAAATTATATTACCGTTGCTAAAAATTTGGGCCACAGGTTGATGACCATGTAAAAAAGTGGGCTCCATGGTCAAACCAGTTGAGAACCACTGTTCTATACAACAGTTCTGTCTGGTTCTTGAATCTGATTGGCTGATGGACGTGATATTCTGCAACAACAGCACTCATATAGCCTCCTCACCCTTCTGTATTAGTCCGCCCACATAGACAGCAGCATGACAGCAGATCAATAAACTCACTACAGTTTGACAAATATTGCAGGCGATGGACAACAATGTACTTTAGAGGCTTTTCAAGCGAGAATGTAGTGGTTTGTAGCAATGTAGTTTATTTATAAAGATAATGCAGATTTTAAATATTTATAATTTCGAAAAGACAGCGCGTTATCACCCAACAGCCTGTCATACTGAGCAGAGCAAAGACGGTTGACGTTCTGCCACAAGATGGCAACAGAGACCACATAATAAGTACTTAGAGGAGAAAAAAGTGTAATTTCAAACTACAGCTAATCAAATCATTATAGAAATGGTAAGTGACCTTCTAACTTAATCTTCTAAGTCAAACTCTCTTTTGTATGTTGTAGTGCTATATTTAAACCATAGTAATCTGCTAGTGTTCGCTTTGCTTTGGCCATTTCGGTGGTTAATTATTGTGATCTCCCGATTGCAACATAGAAACACTGGGAAATCTCTGTAGACTGATGGCATTTCATGCTGTTCAGCCTTATAATCATAAAATGTGAGCAAAATCATCTGTTGTGTCATCACTTTAGACATTATGCTAGAGTATCATTCAAACACTAGCTCTAAAGTGATGTTGGGGAATTAGAAACGGTTTCTGCTGTTCTGACGGCCAGCTGCAGATGGAAAAAGTAGTTCCTCAAACAAAAGTATTTTAAGACTCTCTGTGTTTGAGTTTCTTTTTATATACACGATTATGCCATCGAACTGTTGTTTAAACGCAACATCACACTCGTAGCAGTGCAATATGGCTGTATATTATCACTGGTGGGACACTAAGGTGTGAGGCTGCGCACGCCTCCCACCAGTGTCGATAAACACCCATATCTCACTGCACCTCATTTGATATTGCTCTTCTATTCTATTCTATTCTATTCTATTCTATTCTATTCTATTCTATTCTATTCTATTCTATTCTATTCTATTCTATTCTATTCAGTTTGACTAGAGCAAATTTCAAACTGAGCTTAATATTTTTTATATAATAGTAGTTAACTCCTATTATTTGTATTTGGTATATAATAGTAGATATTGTAAAATAGTTATTAATGCAAACATTGTCAGATACCTGTTCTTCTTATTAAAAACTAGCCCTTAATCACTAGCACACATTATAATACACCAATTTTGAATAATGGAGTGTACACATGTATACATATGCTAATTTCATGATTTCATTTTATATTATTATTAAAAAAAATATATGCATAACTCAAATTATTGTAATTTCTCATGAACAAATAAATTAATAAACAAAAACATCTTTACAGTGTATAATTCATGAAGTAAAAACAAAACATTGAAACAATCAACATTGTTGTGAGAATAAACACTTTATTCAATAGCAATATGTCTTTTTAATTACCATGTTTACCCAGCAGTGTTTGTAATTTGTGCCTAACAACATTCCTACTGAACTTAATTCTTGCCTCGACTTGTTTGAGATGCGATTCCCAACCCCTGTCGTTTGTAAACAACATGAAACAGCCCAGCCCACACAAAATGTCAACTCAACTCAACAACAGTGAGTCAAACAGAGCCAACAACAATGCCCTAGTAACAGTTACTAATAAGGGCATGCCAGAAATAACCTCATTAATAACCAGGATTATTATAGCCTGAGGTAATTTGGAGAGTTCTAAAAATATCAATAGATCATTCATTCATTTCCTTTTGGACTTAGTCAATTTAATAATCTGGGGTTGCCACAGCGAAATGAACCGCCAACTTATCCAGCATATGTTTTACGCAGCGGATGCCCTTCTAGCTGCAACCTATCACTAGGAAATCAACATAAATCATACATATCATACATAAAGTATATTATTTCTAACAGCTCTTACCTGACCAAGATTTTGCATTGTCCCACGAATGTCATGCAGGACCCTCCTGAGCTGCATCTCTGTGCTGCCCATCGCAGGGGTAGGGGCAGGAGGCGTCCCAAATGAGAAAGGGTAGGCGGGTGAGGGATAATACGGATGGCTGTAAACAGCAGCAGGGTGATGAGGTGAACCATTGTATCCCGAACTGTAAGGGGCGCTGTGGGATTGAGCAAGAGGGACATGGTTTGGGTACGGGTTGCCTTGCATATTCAACGATGGGTCATAGGGTGTTCCTTGAGGAATGTTATTAGATGGATAGAATGGGTTGTAGGGAGCACTGTGCGGGTGAGCATAATGCATATTGTTCTGAGGTGTAAAGTGTGCCCCCTGTGGTGGAACAAATGTGTTGCTTTGAAGCGGTGGAGGACAAGGCGAGTTTTGGTACTGTGGGAAGGGAAGCCTAGATGGGTATGAGGAATTGTAGGACACTCCGTGTTGCGGAGAGTAGAAGGTTCCGTGATGAGGAAAGTGGGATGGTGCTGTAAAATGAGAAAGGTTAGGGACGCTAGCGCTCCAGTTTGTACCTTCACCCAAAGGCCTGTGCGGCCAGTCAGCGGGAACGCTATAAAGCGAGGTGGAGGAGCGAGCCAGATGTTGGGGTATATCGAGAGGGTGTGGTGGAGGTGGTGGTGAAGTTCCTCTGTTCATCTTTGATCCAGAGTTCGGGAGCGCAGATTGGACACCCGAACCATCCACTTCATCCTCCTCCAAGATGGAGTCTACTTCTTCTCGGTCACTGCAATGGTCTTCCTCATAGCGGTATGTGTATGATGGCGGGGTACAGTGCTTGACTGAACCTTTTCCAAGCTGGATGCGCATGGAGGTGACCACGCGAGCCGGGTTGAGCGAAGATAATGGGAGGGAGCTGGATCTCCTTAAAGGATTCCTCTCCTGGCTCTCCCTCAGCAGGCCCCGATCCCTCACCCACACTCGGCCAGGACGCTCCTCCTCCATTGAGGATGATCTTTGATGGCCTGTGTGGAGTGCCATGGATCTCCTTTGAGCTGTAAGGTGGGACTGCTTAAGATCTGATGAGTCTGGAAGCTCTGATGAGGAGTCTTGCTCCAGTAGATCTTCAGGAGACTTTTGATTTATGCCCAGACTAGGTTGGGATAAGTTGCCCTCATGAGCTACTTTCAGTATGGAGTCCACTGTATGATCTATCATCATGTTTGAATTTCCTTCTTGAGAGTCTATGGTGGAAACGGACTCAATGACAGATGCCCTATCTGAGTCAGGAGAAAGAAGCAGTCCATTGGTGCTAATTTCGTCCAAGTTTGGATTGGGAATTTGGAGATTGGGGATGTCATGGACTTCTTGATTGGTTGCAGATTGGGTAGTTGTGCTTCGGTAGAGCTGAACTTCCTCACTTGGGAATCTGTCAAACTTGGGGTATTCCAATGCTATGGGTGTGCTGACTTCAGCATGCGATGTTACTGTGGTTTCACTGTCACAGCTGTCTGAGCTCTCTTGTACCTAAAAAAAGATCAAGAGAGAAGTTTCACTTCCATTATCCAGTTAAGGGAAGGACCCTAGAAAACTTGCTGTTGGAACTTAGTCACTGCTCTTAAAGAGATAGTTCAACCAAAAATGACAATTCTGCCATCATTTACTCACCCTTAACTTGTTCAAAACCGAGTTTCTTTCTACAATTTAACAAAACATTTTATCCAAAAAAAATTGCTGGTAGCTGAAACCCATCGACTTTCACAGTATTTTTTTTTACACTTTATGGAAGTCGATGGATACCAGCAATTAACATTATTCAAAATATATATTTTTGTGTGTTCAACAGAATAAATAAACTTGGTGTAAAACCATATGAGGGAGAGAAAAACGATGAGTCAATTTTCACTTTTAGGTGAACCATCCCTTTAACCTCTTGGGACCCAGACATTTGCTTTTGTTTTATATTTTTATTGAATTTCTCAAGGAACACACATACCAAAACTTTAACTTATGGTGCATTTTAAAGAGGACATGTTCAATATTTTTTAGGGAAACCAAATTCTGTGATAACTACCACTTCTTGTTTTCCAACTATTCGGTAGCACTTTATTTTGTTGGTCCATTTGAGTATTAGTAGATTGTCTGCTTAATATCTGCTGATACTGCTCCTTCAACAGACATTTAACTAACTATAAAAAAGTTTGCAAGTACATGTCAACTTACACTAACCCTAACCCGAACCTAACATTCTACTTATAATCTAATGAGTATTAGTTGCAATTTAACTTAAAATTAACAAGCGGACCCTCAAAATAAAGTGTGACCAACTATTCTTGTAGAACTAATATATGTATTTAAATATATGGAATTGGTGATTTCTGTGCTAAAGAAATGACCAAATAAAGCATGAAACATAAATGAAAACACAAAAATTAAAAAAGAAAATATACATATATAATAATCAAATAACATTATTTGAAAAATACTGTTAATACACTGTTCATCATGCTTATAAATAATTTAATCAATTTTGAATCTTTCATATTTTTATGAAATCAGTGCACACTGAATTCTAAACTCTTTTTGGCTGGGTCCAAGGAGGATTAGACTCTTTATATTCACGCACTGCAAAAAGTCCAGATGGTTATGCCCACACTCGCGTACCTTCAGGTGATTACCCGAACCGTCTGTGGATGGATCCTCAGCAAACCCGCTGCTGTCAGACTGCTGGCTGGCTGTCCTCAATAACCGCTCTGCAGGGAGAAACATATAAACACCAAAACTGAGTGCCTTGGACTAATTTCCCAGCGGTAAAAGACCCCAGGACAGTTTAACTAATGAATGCTTATGAGTTTTAAAGTTACATCACATCATTTAGATTAAGTTTAAAATTGCAAAAGAAATCACAAGCTGTTTTTCTGTTTTCCCATAAGTGTTTAACTATTAGGTACACCTAACTAGTACCTTTTTTTGCTACAGAACTACTTTAATCCTTCGTGGCATACATTCAACAAAGTACTGAAAAATATTTCTCAGAGAATTTGGTCCATACTGACATGACAGCTTCACACAGTTGCTGCAAATTTCTCAGCTTCACATCCATGATACAAATCTCCAGTTTCACCACATCCCAAAGGTGCTCTATTGGATTGACTCTAGTGACTGTGGAGGAGCTCATTGTCATGTTCAAGAAACCAGTCTGAGATGATTCAAGTTTTATGACACTGTGGTCAAAAAGTGATGGACATGGTCAGCAACAATACTCAGGTAGGCTGTGGCATTGACATGGTGCTCAATTAGTACTAATGGGCCCAAAGTGTGCCAAGAAAATATCCCTTAAACCCTTACACCACCACCACCAGCCTAAACCATTGATAAAAGGCAGGATGGATCCATGCTTTCATGTTATTGGCGCCAAATTCTGACCCTAAAATCCGAATGTCGCAGCAGAAATCGAGTCACTTAAATCACCTTTCTTCCCCATTCTGATGCTCAGTCTGAACTGCAGCAGATCGTCGTGACCATGTTTACATGCCTAAATGCATTGAGTTGCTGCCATGCAATTAGAAATTTGTGTTAACAAGCAGTTGGAATGTGTACCTAATAAAGTGGCCGTTGACTGTACATATATGTAGCTTATCAACAAACAAGAACAAAATCCAGATGAAAACATGCATCAATTAGACATCTGTGTGAAGTATGTCTGCAATCATGATTATAGTGAAACCCCTTTTCACTATATAGGGAAACCCTTATATTTTCTTTGATAATACTAGTCAAATATAATATTTTGCATTATCTATTTTTAAAAAAAATGTACAAACAAAAATACCTTCTCCCATTCCTGCTCTACCTGCTCTACATGAGCAGTGAATGTCTCCTGAATTCAGCCACATGAGGGCAGACTTGATACACACTTCCACCTAAACTACGCTTCAGCATTTTAGGGCTGGGCCAAAACACAGCATGATGAAACACATCACAGTCATGCGTGTTTGAATAACACATCTTCTCCTCTGTGTTTTTCTTAGGGAAATACAACCTGATCTGATCTGCACGGTTGCTGCCTTCTCAGGAGGAAATTTGTCCGAAAATATTCTTATCTTAACTCAAATCAAACACTTTGACTAAAACAGCAATCCAAATTCGACTGATTGTGACGGTATAAACAACCCCATAGCCAAACTAATCTGCTATTTTCATTATCATATTTGTCAGCTTACTTCCAAATTGCATGTATAGTTTCATTTTTAAAACCATTTTAAGCATTGTTGATGTTCAAAATGTAATATTTAGACCAATCACATAACTTCATATGCTATTACGGTATGTTTTCAAATGCATTCATGCCCCATTCGAGTTCTCAATAACAACATATTTATTTTGAGCACTTTTCATACAGCCTTTGACACAAATAAGAGTTTCCTGGTGTGGTGACTGATAACAGCATTTGATTTACACTTACCGCTGTCAGATCGAGACATGCCGCCTGGACCAGGAAGAGTTTCATCCTCATTACTCTGCAACTGCAAACAAAAACAAAAACAGAAAGATCACATGTGAGGGTTGCATGAGTTTAAAATACGTCAGATACGCTGCTTGTGTTGAAAAATGCATTCAGACCAAGGGCTACCGTTTAAAATGACCTGGTAAAAGAAAAGTGTGTTTGGACAAACAGACGGTCACACCCCAAACTCACACCATTGGTGGAGTTGAAGTTATCAAGCCATGTCGGGATGCTCAAACAAACAGAGCAGCAATAGACAGTCGAGTTATAAATGGTTTGCATGTTACTGCTTCAGCATTTCACATTTAAATTCACCCAAATCACACAGTGTCCTCATTTACTTAGCCTGCATGACTTTCTGTCATCTGCAGAACACACACACACACACTTGTTCTTATATCCTAATGGGCACTCTCATACACGTACAGTAAAGTAATGATGTTTCTACTGTATAGAGTGTACATATTTTATCCCCTTAGAGTAACCCTACCTCTGAACTCAACCCTCATAAGAAACAATCTGCACTTTTACATCTTCAAAATACCTCATTCTGTATGATTTATGAGCATGTTTACCTGTGGAAACCGAAATTGACATGTCTCCATGTCTGCACTCAGGTTTAAGTCCCCATAAGGTATTATGTACATTTGCACGCGCACACACAATCAATATATGAAGAGTTCAGATCGAAAAGCCTCTAAATGCCATCTGAATTGTTCTAAAATGAGCAATGTTCTCAGCCTCCTATATTAATATTCAGTTTATTCACTTTAAAGGCAACAAAAACAATATATTATTATACAGTAAATACGAGATGACTGAACTACACACAGGAGCCTGAGAGCAAAACTGTCGTTTTAGAAGAAAAATATTGGACTCTTAGAACTCTTATAAATAGAAATACTAAAGAAAAATACTTTAGACCCCACTGATTTAAATGTATGAAACTATAAAAGTTCAAAGTCATTTTAGAATGACATGAAGGTGTGCAAATGAAGGCTGAATTTGACATTTCGGGAGAATTATGACTTTAAAGGGGATAGTTCACTCCAAAATTAAAACAACCTCATCATGTATTCTCCTTCTTGTGGTTTTATACCTTTATGATTCGTCTTCTGTTGAGCTTCTGATGAGTGCTGGCACCCATCGACTTCAATAGTAGGGAAAACAAATACTATGAAAGTCGATGGGTGCCAGCACTTAACATTCTTTAAAATATCTCTTTTTATGTTTAACAGAAAAAAGAAGATAGATTTAGAACAACTAAAGGGTGCACAAATGATGACACAATTTAAATTTTTGGGTGAATTGTCCCCTGAAGTATTTAAATACTTAATATTATTTATATTTATACTTAAATGAACTAAGTTACACTTGAAAAACACACTTGCAGACAATCAGCAGTAAAGAGGCATGTCTAGTAATTGTACACATATACACCATTAAATGTACACATAGACATCACCTATATATATGTAAATATGTATATTATAACTTATTTGATTGTAACTTCAACTTAATTTGATTATAATGCAGCAATGTGCACCTTTTGTAAAGCTGCTTTAAAACAATAATTAAAGTAAAAAGCGCTATAAATAAACTTGAATTGAACTGATCTATAGCAGCGTATGTATTTATCTGAGGGGGGGGGGGGTATTGTTGGATTATAGAAATGTTTGTTTTTGGTTCTTTCAAATATCAACATCATTTGGCAAAATTTGCTTTAGGGCATTTTCAGTCAATAATAAACATGCAATGTTTCCTGCAGCTGCTATAGTAAAAAAAAAACAACAACAACAACAACAAAAACTATAATAAATGGAGATAAATGAATAAGTAACTTTTTCCAGGAAGTGATGTTTCCTGCAGCTGCTCTGGCAAAAAAAAAGAAAAGAAAAAGATAATAGTATATAAAGATAAGCAAATAAATAAATAAATAAATAAATAAATAAATAAATAAATAAATAAACGACTGTTAACGACAGAATTAAATGTAATTATCAATATTATTTTTAATAAAACAGATAATACAGATAATAATAATAATAATAATAACAATAATAATAAAACGGATACTAATAATAATAATTATACTAATATATATATATATATATATATATATATATATATATATATATATATATATATATATATATATATATATTTATAATTAACAGTTTTTATTGTACATGATAAAGATTTATTTATTACATATAAACATATATAACAATAATGATAATAATAATAATAATAATAACAAATACAGATCCTAATAAGGTAATAATTACATTTATTAATAGCTTTTTTTATTGTAAAACAGAACAAATACAATATACAAATAAAATAATAGTAATAATATAAATCTGTATATATTAAATAATTATATAAATTGATTATATACAATAAAAAACAGATATTAATAATTAGACGTAATATTATTATTATTATCATTATTATTAACAACAAGAACAACAACAACAATAATAATATATTTATTACAATAATTATCATAATTATTATTATTATCAACTATTTTGTTGCTTGGAGTTATGAACAGAAATGGCTCAGATCATTTACCTGCTCACTTGAACTGCAGGCTATTAAACTATTACGTTGTTATGGTAAATTTAAAATTTTAATGTTTAATTAATGCTATAATGAAATATTTCATATGTGGAAAACCTCTAACTTTATCTTTAAATGCAAGTTTTCCAGGCCATGCTGTTGAGTCATACATAATCTCATGATAGACACTAGCTGGGCTTCCATCACCCGGTATTAATGCACATTTTTAAGGTATTGCACGAGAAACAAGAGAGAGAGATAATGACTTTATTTGAATTAAATACCCTTATTTCGTAATAATGTTTTGTCGCTCACTTAAGAAGGTTTTGGGCTTGTTTAAAAAAAAGGATTCAATGTAAATAATATGAGATGGAAATGCATTCGCCAAATAAACTCTGATGTAGCAAACATTACATCCATGTAACCAATCAGTTGTCTCCATTATGCTCGCCTTGTTAATTGTTTGTTGCTAGGTTACCAATACTACAGTCATCCACTCTAAAAACACAGATAGATAAAAACACAGATAGAAACACACCTAATGTGGTTAATGTGGGAAAATTTGGGATTTTTTCTTTCTTTGCAAACTTTGAAAATATTCGCTTCATGTTAGGATGGAAACCCGGCTATACTCTGAGTATCACTGCTGAACATTATGAACCAGTAGCCATGATTCAAAGGCTCAACCATAATCCCAGAACATCCTCCAGGCGCTCCATGTTCCCTACTTATTTTTAGCTTTTCATGTCACGACCCCTGCTGTTTTTACAACAAAACACACACACGAAAAATAAAAATACAATTCTGGAGAAGTTGAGATGGCTGTCAGCATGAGAACCGGATAAGGAGATGCTGGGAGGATTGTTTTGGTGAAATGAATGCTAAAGAAAACCTCCTCCATTTCATAGAAATCTCCATATGTAACAAATATAATAGTATTAGATAATTAATATATAATTAGTAAAATGCAAATAATATAATATAATATAATATAATATAATATAATATAATATAATATAATATAATATAATATAATATACAGTATGAATGCTCAATATTATGCATTAGCAATAACCATTTGACTGTAATAATACAATTCGGTCCCACTTTATATTAAGGGGCCTTTACTAATATGTACTTGCAATGAAGTTAATAATTTTTTATAATATACTTATTGAGTAAATACAAGTTTTTGGACTGTACTTACAGAATGCTTAATTAAATACTTAAAAATAATTATATCTGTAATTACATTTAGAATGATACCTTACATATTAATCTATCCTTAAACCTACCATTACCCTAATCACACCTCAAAAGCACCAGACGCATTTTGCAATACATCTTCAACACAGTAAGTACATTATATTTTTATTTTAATGTAACATAGTAGTTAAGGCCACTTAATACAAAGTGGGACCAATAATTCTAATAATAAAAGTATTTAGTAGGGATCAGTACAAAAATCATGTAAAGTGTGCATTTATTTACAATACAAATAATATAAAAAATATATATATAATATTTGTATACAATAAAACTATATTAATAATTATACAACATAATTATTTGTGATGTACAATAAAACCATACTAATTGTTACATTAAATAATAATAATATCTATAATAATAACTATAATAATAATAATAATAATTACTATTATTATTGTTGTTGTTGTTGTTATTATTATTATTATTATCATTGTTATTATTACTGTAATAATAATAATTATTATTTTTATTATTAATATAATTAGTAAATTTTATTAAATTAAGACAGTACAAGTAGTTGTAATATCAGTATGACTGCTCAATATTATTTTGAATGAACAACACATATTTGATTATAATAATAACATTAAGTCACATTAAAAATGGATACAACAAAGTTGATAGTTTTGGTGAAGTGAACTGTACCTCCTCCATCTCAAAGGAGTCTCTGGGCTGGTCGAGCAAGTGGATGATGTGTGGGTTTGACAGCAGGCCGGACGGCTCTTTATCTGGGGTGGACGTGATGGCCTCATGGCACCCGTTTACCTTCAATTCAGAGGTATCGTTCTCTTCAGACGCCTGACTGATGCTCACTAGGACCGGAGGCAGAGGCAAGTCTGTGGACTCGCCATTGGTCAACGTAAAATCTGCGCTGATCGAAACATCAGAGATATTCTGCTGAGCCTCCTCCGTCACGGTCGCCAAAGATGAATCCTTTTTCTTTAAGCTCTTCTGTTGTGTTTTGTGGTCTGTATCCGTCTGAACGTCCCGCATGTTGGAGCTCTCATTGTTAGGCTGTTTGGTTTCTCCATCCGAGATGGAGGCCAGCAGGTTCTGCTTCGTAAAGTTGCGCTTGAGAATTTTAGCAAAGTTTCCAGCAGAGCTTCTCTTTTTTAGCGGATTAGGCACATTGGTCTCCATGTCACCATTGCCGATTTTATCTGTGGGTTTTCCAGATACGTGGGAATAAATATCGGAGAGGACGTTCGCCACTGTAGCCAAGACTTCGGTCTGACGGAAACGACCTGCGGGGGATACAGGAGAGATATTTAGAACTTATGATTGAGTGGTAATAACTAAACATAATTTATGGATTATTTGGCCAAATAATTTGTATTTATTATACATAAATAATAAAAATAAAAAAATATTTGTGTACATAAATAAATTTACATTAATAAATAAATATGCATTAAAAATGTACACTAATAATAAATAATCCTAATAATAATAACAGTTCAAATAATAATAATAATAATAATAAATATTATATATGTATTATAAATAAATAAAATATTTGTGTACATTAATAAATAAAAATATTTACATTAAAGAATAAATGTATATTAAAATGTATATTAATAAATAAATGATTAAATATTTGTGTATATTAATAAAGATTAAATGTACATTATAAAGTGTATTAAAATGTACATATTTAAATAATAACAGTGTTTTACTGCACTTTCTTATGGCAATAGTTTTTTTTGTAATAAATACTTGAATACATAATTCAATAAAAAGTAAAACTATACAAAAAAACCACAACAAATTTTTACATGTTACAAACAAGTTATATATTAACATATATTAAAAATGAATTTACTTTTAGTATAATTCATATAAATTAGTAAAAACTATATATATAAAAACATGCATATGTAAAAAATATTAAATTATATGTAAAATACATTTATTTCAATAATATTAATAACAATAATAATAATTATAAGCCACTTTATATAGTGCCTTTAAAAGTAGCATCTCAAAGCACTTTACATACAAAAAGCATACGAGTAAAATTTACATGCACAGATACATGTATAAACCAGACAAAAAACAAAACAAAGCAAAGGTTTAAAAAAAAAAAAAAAAAAACATAAATATTTGAAACCCCATGGGGAAAGATAGAAAATTATCACAAAGTATGTTTTAAGATAATAAAACATAAAAAACCATACATGTATAATTCACATAAAATACTTTTAATTTTAAAGGTTAAAAAAATAACTGGTTATAACAGATACATAATAATAATAATAATAATAATAATAATAATAATAATAATAATAATAATAACAACAATAATAATAATAATAATAATAATAATTGTAATAACTATTACAAATCATCTTATAATAAAATAACTAAACTTTCATGCATAATCTACATAATATATATATATATATATATATATATATATATATATATATATATATATATATATATATATATATATATATATTATACACTAAACCTTATAATTATTGATGTTGATGATTTTACTTTTATATTTTAACACAAATGTTATTATAAATGCACAATGAAACTTGATTGTAATATAACTTTTAAAATTGGGAAAAAAATATGTTAATTAAAATACAATATACATAAATGATAATAATTATGCTTATACAATAGGACGGAATGGTGGCTCAGTGGTTAGCACTTTCGCTTCACAGCAAGAAGGTCGTTGGTTCACGTCCCGGCTGGGCTAGTTGGCATTTCTGTGTGAAGTTTGCTTGTTTTCCCTGTGTTCCTGTGGGTTTCCTCCGGGTTTTCCTCACAGTCCAAAGACATGCGCTATATGTGAATTGAATAAACTAAATTGGCTGTAGAGTTTGAGTGTGTGAATGAGTATGTATAGGTGTTTCCTAGTATTGGGTTCCCTCTGGAAGGGCATCCGCTGTGTAAAACATATGTTTGAATAGTTGGCCGAAGCAAAAATGATGAATGAATGATTATATAATGTGTTTTAATACGATATAAAAACATCTGAAAAACTACTGCAATTTGAACTGACTCAAAAGAATCATCAGTCTGAATCATGGCCAGAACTGACTCACTTAAACAGCAGATTAAAGTCTCAAACTAAAAATTCTGAGTCAAGAAAACTTTTCAATCTGTCATGCTGACTTTTATGAAAACCACCTGAACAGTTACTACAACTAAAAGCAGCCAAAACTAATTTGTTGCTCACATGAGAGCTATTATGTAAGCGAAGTGTGTAGTCTATGAAAACAAAACGTCTTTATAATATTAATGCGTCGCACATCCATTTACAAAAACAAGATCCTGCACTAAACCCTCCAAGCGTGTTGACTTTTATCAGCATCAAGCTCGTCATTTGTTATGGCAGACATAAAGGAAAAGGATTTGACAATACTGCATGCATGCGGAGGAATGATAACAAGTGATAACAAGCCAGCGATGCGTGTGTTGCTCAGAAATCAATAGTCTTCATTTATCTCCAGCACTGCAGCCTGCCGCTCTGAGTCAGCATTCAGGAACGAGTCGCAGGACGAGTGCCAGAAAAGCACAAGAGGAACAGAGAGCAAGCTTCTTGGAGACAAGCGGATCACAAACTCTACAGAGGAACCAGCAGGAGTTACGTTAGAAAAGTCAACAAGACTTACTGCACCGATAAACATTCGGAACATACACTTCTCGCTCAAAATGACCGCTTACAGCCATTCCAGGATAAACAGGTTCATCACTGAAAAAATGCTGGGTTCCACATAATTCCTTCATGTTGTGCAAACACAAATCAATTAAGCTAACTTAATAGATTTTACAAATTTAAGTGGATTCAACATAAAAAAATTAAAGGTTCAAGAAACCCTGGAGTACTATTTTGAGATTTTAACAGATCTGTGTGTGTTGAGCATCATTTAGCACAATGTTAGCACCTGTCAGCTTTTATTGTGGGGAAAACTGGATAATTTTTAACTTTTGTTAGCTGATTTTTTTCTGGTTTAAAATATTTTTAGTGGGATTAAAATCAGTGACAGTGCTCATCTGCCTACACTGCAAAAAATGCTTTCCTTGCTTCAATTTTTTGTCTTGTTTCTAGTCCAAATATCTAAAAATTCCTAAATCAAGAAGAATTTGCTCGACAAGCAAAACATATTGTCTTGTTTTGAGAAATAATATGCCAAAATGAAGTGAGTTTTTCCTTAAAACAAGCAAAATAATCTGCCAGTGGGGTAAGCAAAATAATCTTACGCCAAAAGAAAAAACAAGATTAATTTGCTTACCCCATTGGCAGATTATTTTGCTTGTTTTAAGGAAAAACTCACTTAATATTAGCTTATTATTTCTCAAAACAAGACAACATGTTTTGCTTGTCTAGGAAATTCTTCTTGATTTAAGAAATTTTAGATATTTGGACTAGAAACAAGACAAAAAAATCTAAGCAAAAAAATAATTTGTATCCAGTGATGATGTGTCAGTTTCTCGTTATTATTCATAGCAGAGTTTTCTTATCCTATAAAAATACCCTGCTTCTTAATTATTCATAAAAGAGTGTGCTTTCCGAAGGCAAAGCAGCTCTACCAAGCTGTGAGAGTGCGTCCCGTGCATGGCACAAAGTTTTAAGCCGTTCATGAACAGTCGTAAGTGTTTGTTTCCATGATCCACAGAGTTTGCTGTATGTTTTTCCCATGATGCTGTCAGGGCAAAGCTGTTGGTTTGCAGCAAGCATATTTGTCGTGAGAGCTGTATGAGAATTGGAGAATGGTGGACTTTGTCTTTTATCGGTTAAGTTTGCTACCATTCAGACACATTGCGTATATCTGTGCTGCTTTGTTCACCTGTTTAAAGTCCTCAGGATTACCAGCAGCGCCAATAGTTGAAATAGAGAGGGCAAGTGTCCAGCAGCACTGCCATTTTTGCAGAGCTAGTGTTTTTCCCATACTGATAAACTTCCAGTGACCTGTTATTGTGAACTTTTTTCCATTGTATACGGTTCTTTCACAGCATTGATGTTGTAATGTCATTAAAATACATTCAGTTAAATAAATTTTAGCATTCATTTAGTTGCTCAAGCGTAAAACGAGACAGAGCTGTTTACTCGCATGCGCCTGTCAGAACTGCTGGCAGCTAGCTCTCTGCAAGTCTCCAATGGTCAACCACTGAAGCTAAGCAGGGCTGCGCCCGGTCAGTACCTGGATGGGAGACCACATGGGAAAGCAAGGTTGCTGCCAGAAGTGGTCTTAGTGAGGCCAGCAGGGGGGCGCCCAACCTGCGGTCTGTGTGGGTCCTAATGCCCCAGTATAGTGACGGGGATGCTATACTGCTCAGTGAGCGCCGTCTTTCGGATGAGACGTTAAACCGAGGTCCCGACTCTCTGTGGTCGTTAGAAATCCCAGGATGTCCTTCAAAATAGAGTAGGGGTTTAACCCCGACATCCTGGCCAAATCTGCCCATAGGCCTCTGTCCATCATGGCCTCCTAACCATACACCATATTCCAATTGGCTTCATCTCTGTCTCCTCTCCACCAATCAGCTGGTGTGTGGTGTGTTATGGTGTTCATTACACTGTCTTCTCTCTCTGTGGTGTGCGGTCTGGTGCAAAATGGCTGCCGTCGCATCATCCAGGTGGATGCTGCACACTGGTGGTGGATAAGGAGATTCCCCCCATGGTGTAAAGCACTTTGAGTGCCCAGAAAAGCGCTATATAAATGTAAGGAATTATTATTATTATTAGAACTGGCAGGTTAGCGCAGAAGCTCCATTGAATATGCTGGGGTAAAATAAATGCTCATATTATAAAGACTTGGCAGGGAAAATGTAATTTAATGCAGTGCTTCTTGTACAATCTGAGACCCACTTAGTAGTTACTACTGTGAATTGTTAAACTAAGATGTTACCACAAATTGCACTAAAACATCGTCTCAAAAATCACAGAATCTGGCTAGTCAGCCAGGCAATGGTGCGGAAACACTTACTAAAAGCAAGCAGCAAAAAACAACAGCCCCGAGTCCAAATGCAGTGCACTCGCCATCAACAAAAACAGGCATTATTACAGACTTCACACATCCCTACCCTCACCCAAGTTCTTCCTGTTCCGCTGCTTTGTCCTGGCTCAGTGAGAATTATGCAAATGTAGGCCAATACACAAGCTGGCACAGATCTGGCACACAGGCCCTTTCCTGATGTGAGCGGATGGCAGAATCAGCTTCTCTCTCTCTCTCTCTGCTGCCTCTCATTGCCGTGCCCACTGAGGACAATGGCTCCGTTGTGCTCTACTTCTATTAAGCAGCCCTCGCGCACACAGCCTTGCTGATCGGACACTGTTTAGCAGCTAAGCGATTGGGTGAAGATGCACTCCTACAAATAAAGTGCCATTGACGATTCCCTGAAAAACCTTTAGTTTCATGCAACCTTTTTACTGAACAAAAGGTAGAAAAGAGTTAAATTTATTTATTTGTTTTTCAGAATGAAACCTGAACCTGTGGTATAAATGTTCTGCAATGTGGTCGAAAGTCAAACACACTTCTTTTCTAAGCACCACAACTTCCCTCAACTCTTTCCTTGTTGTCTTTGTGTTTGTTCTCCACACTTTCATACATTGGTTAAAAATGACTAGAGTGAGTATCTCTTCCCAAAGTGCTCTGTCTTATAACAAGATCACTAATTATTAATGCAATTACATACATTTTTTTGCAGAACGTAATAAGGTGTTACAATTGTAAAATGCAATGATGCTCCTGAATCAAACCAATGAATCTCTATTATGCTAATCAGAATTTATTGCAGTGTGATGAAGCATGAGTGTTGATTTATTTACCCCGCTGCACTGCAAAAAAATTGTCTGTTGAGATATATTTGAGCTTTAGATGTCAGAGGCTGCTGCTACTTTGAACAAAAGCTCTATTGCCCAGAAAGTGGTTTTGAAAACCAATGAAGAAAAGTGAATAGCGTTTTAAGCGTTCCATAATTATTACATTATGAGGGATTTAAAAGATCTTGTAAAGTTGAACTATTTACATCAATACCAAAAGTACTCGAGACCAATACTGATATTTGATACAATTCCAATAATTCAAGTGGAGTGCAGATGCAAAAACCTCTAATTGTCAGCTGAAATTTTCTTTTAAAATTAAAATAAAAATTTTTCTCAGGCTCCTGTCTTGATTCAGTAATTTCACTTTTTTTGGATCTTTTTTTGGATCAGGTTTTGCATCTGAACTCTTCATATATATTAGTCATTAAAATGACATGCATTTCAGAAATATGCCTTTAATTAAACAGTATCTATATACTACAACCAAATAGTTTTGTGAATTTATGATTTCCAAATAAATCAATAAAATTTAATAAAATATTATTAAAAATATATAATATAATATAATATAATATAATATAATATAATATAATATAATATAATATAATATAATATAATATAATATAATATAATTAGTGCTGGGAATTTTTTTATCCCAATTAATCACATCCAAAATAAGTTTGTTTTGACAATTTAACTGTGTAATGCATATATTGGAGAAAATGTTTATTTATATTTATATATAAAATACACGTGTATATGATACTAATTGTATATAAAATTAAATACATATGTAAAAAAACTGTTTTGTATGGTTTTGTGTCTATGTATGTGTGTGTATCGTATAATACACAAACATATTTCATCAAAACAAACTTTTATTTTGGATGTGATTAATCTTTGACCAGCACTAAAATAAAATATAAATAAAACATTTATAAAATAAAAAAACTTAAATAAAAACAAAACAAAATTTAAATAAAACAAAATAAAAAATATATAAAAATAAAAATAAAACAAAATAACACACACACACACACACACACACACACACACACACACACACACACACACACACACACACACACACACACACACACACACACACACACACACACACACACACACACACACACACACACACACACACACACACACACACACACACACACACACACACACACACACACACACACACAGACACTCAATTAAACTAAATAAAACTAAATAAAATAAATATATATTAAATAATATATATATATATATATATATATATATTATTCAATATATATTTATTTTTATATATATTTATTTATTTTTTTGTTTTTTATTTTATTATATATATATATATATATATATATATATATATATATATATATATATATATATATATATATATATATATATATATATATATATATATAATAAAGTAAAAAACAAAACAAAACTGAACTAAATTTAATAAACAGAACACAACACAATATTTTTTAATTATATTAAACAATATTGAATTAAATTAAATTAAAATTAAATAAAAAACAAAATAAAAATAAAAATAAAATATGAAACAGGTGAGTAAGTAGGAATACTGTTTTGCATGCAAGTCAATAAGGAAATTTCAGAAGGCAGAGATTTCTATGACCAACATCTATTATTTGCAATTACATGCACGGTGAATTACATACAATAAGACATTAAGAAAGTCAACAGTCATTTCTGACTTCATATTGACTTACGCGTTGTCCGGTTGCCTGGCTACAATGTTTTTATTTCACACCATGGTCATGCAAAATGAAACTATGATGTAATCTTTTAATATTTTAACATACTTGTCAGAGCGTAGTTTGGGTTCTCTATCTCCATGCGCTGAATCTGGGCTCCCAGGTAAACTTTAATGTCGATGCCTTTAGCGTTAGACGACGCGTTGAAGAAACGAGAAGGGATTTTAGAGGCAATGTCTGGCTCTTCCCGCCCAAATCCAAGATTGTACAAGATCTCTTCTGGATCCTCCTCGTACAGGTCCAGCAATTCTGAAACACTGCAGATAAAACAACATTTGTGAAGACGCACATCTGCATACATACAGTTGGTGTTTTACAAAAGAATAAATATATACTGTAGATCTTCACATTTTTTATTTTAAAGGGTACCCATTAACAAAAGGTAAAATAAGGGTTTGGGAACAAATGAAATAAATGAAAGTGTTTTTAGACCTTGCGTGCATATCAGTCTCTTGTTGGAGACCCTTTAAACCAAAATATTACCCTTTTTAATGTATAATAGGGGCTCTTTAAATGACAATTTGTTTTGGTTAGGAGAAAGACTCCTTAAAAAATATCTAATTTGTGCTGCAGAAAAATGTGCTTAACATTTATTTCCTGATGCTGGCTGTTTTTTTTTTTTTTTTTTCTTAATACTTACTAGATATTATTATCTAAATAACCAAAATTGGCAATGTATTTAAATGTCAATGTTTGAATTTCAATATAACAGTAAGCATGTTTTACACTCACTGCTTTCATGCTGCTTAATAACACGGTTAAGCCTTTGTTTATTGTGGCCAAATATACCATTAAAACAGATGCTACACCTATTATTTATTGTTTTATGATATAATTATATTATGATAAGAGAGATTTGAAACTAGTTACACAGGAAAAGAAGGAGGCTATTAGGTTCTACAAGATATTAGACAGCATGTAAAACAGTTCATTATTCAGTTCAGTGACATTATACAAATATATTTGATAAATACTTATTTGATAATTTTGTTCTGCCTGTATATACAGTTGAAGTCACAATTATTCACCCTCCTGTAAATTTCTTTTTCAAATATTTCCCAAACTATGTTTAACTGAGCCATTTTTTTAATTGTCTACAGAACAAACCATCATTATACAATGATTTGCCTAATTACTCTAACATGGATAGTTAACCTAATTAACCTACTGCAGGGGTTTTCAAAGTGTGAGGCGCGCCTCCCCTGGGGGGTGCCAGAGCATGTCAGGGGAGGCGCGGGAAAAATATATAATAAAAATATAATTAAGTTTAATTATTATATGTATTTTTTATTATATTCAAACGTTTTAATTAAACAAAGCTAAAAAAATAATACGTCAAAAAATAAGAAAACCTTTTTTACCCAGAAGGCCATAGCTGTGAATTCGCTTCTGTTTGGCAAGTCTGTCGTGCGCGTTCTGATCAGCTGTGTTGTCGCGCGCGTGCTCAAGAGCGGTGTTGTCGCGCGCCTACTGAAGGGCGGGACCGAGGGTGTGCCGCGTCGCGGGGGCACTTTTGATCATTTTGGAAGGGCACTTTCTATCCAGGACTAAAAAGGGCATGTGCACTGCACAGGTTGAGCCCTGTGTCTGTTTCTGAGACCCCCCGATTCAAAGCCTTCAAGTTTAGGGCTTAAACCCAAAAGACGACGATATGACGATCAGTATTTGAGTTTAGGATTTACGTGGACAGGACCAGCTGATGAACCACGACCTTTAAGTGTGGTTTGTCAAGATATTTTGGCTAATGACAGCATGAGACCCGCTAAACATCGACTGTTTTGACTGGGATGGACAGTTCTTGGATCTGTTCTATTCATATTAACCATCACCCTAGTTTTAAAAACGTTATATTAAAATACTTGTTATTACTCTGTAAATAATTGCACTTTCATGCAAATGATGATAAAAGTGAGTTAACAGTCTGACATCAGTCTGTGTCTATATATATATATATATATATATATATATATATATATATATATATATATAAATAAATATATATAAATAAATATATAAATAAATATATATATATATATATATATATATATATATATATATATATATATATATATATATATATATATATATATATATATATGTATGTATGTATGTATGTATGTATGTATGTATGTATGTATGTATGTATGTATGTATGTATGTATGTATATATATATATATATATATATATATATATATATATATATATATATATATATATATATATATATATATATATATATATATGTATATATATATATATATATATGTGTGTGTGTGTGTGTGTGTGTGTGTAAGTATGTGTGTGTGTGTGTGTGTGTGTGTGTGTGTGTGTGTGTGTGTGTGTGTGTGTGCGTGTTTGGGAGGAGGGGGGCGCCAATGGATAAGTTGTGTCAAAAGGGAGGCCCACTGTCTTAGACTTTGAAAACCCCTGACCTACTGTAGTTAAGCCTTTAAATGTCACTTTAAGCTGAATACTGGTATCTTGAAAAAATATGAACTAAAATATTATGTACTGTCATCATGGGAAAGATGAAAAATAAATAAATCAGTTATTTGAAATTAGTGTTAAAACTATTATGTTTAGAAATTATTATAAAAATATAAGAGAAAAACAGTCTGTATGCACTGCGGGTGAATAAATAAACAGCAAATAAAGTACCTGGACACTGTGGCGCTGCTCTTTCCAGAACCCGTGGAGTTCATACTTCTGCCCTTCTGTTTGAATTGGCTCCTTTTGGCCTTGGCGTGCATTTCATAGCTGAGAAAAGAAGAAGACAGTGACCGATCTGTGACCAAAAGCAGCAGGACAAGCAACATTTTAGAAGTCTCGCTTACCCATCGGCCTCTGTTTTTCTGTTCTGGAGGTGATTAGCTATAGAGAGAAGAGATAAAAACAGAGTATTAAATAACTACCATTCTTACCATTCATACAAGACTGCCGAATGTCATTTTTTATTTTACATTTGAAGCTCCTTTAGTTTTAGAATGAAACAACACTCAACCTTATTCCTACCCAGTAATAGATCATATATTTTGTCTTTTAAACAGCGTAATAATGATCATATTATTAGTAATATGACTGGTAATGGGCACCATGTTGCTAGAAGGGATACAGTTGGAAGATAACAAGATGAAACTTAATAAATAATATTAATACTTCTCCTTAGCTTCCGATCACAGCTGTATCTCTTCTAGCAACAAGAAATCCAAGCTGCTGGATTTACATCGTGCTTATTCATAATTTTCAACCAAAAAACATGAAGGTGAGCAACTGTTTATCTGGTAGAGATGTAGAGAAAATATTCTAGTAACATAAACATTGTGTATCTTATGTGAACAAAGCACATAGTCCAGTTATATTGGTAAAATAATTGTTGTTGCCTTCTTAGTAGACATCCGCGTGTATTTTACAAACCTTAAAGGGCATGTTTTGCATGTAGATATGCGTGTTTGAATGTCTGAAACCTAAAACTAATGTTATTTGTTTGAAAGCATGGGTAAATCACACCAGTGTGATCATACACTTCAGGGACCAGCCAAGGCTGATCACACCGGTGTGATCGTACTCGTGCAAGGGTTCGAATATTTACTCATTTGCGTTTCTTCTGAACACAAAATAGTTTGATGTATAGGAAACCATTGACTTTTATAGTATTTTTTTCTTCTACAATGGAGGTCAATGGCTACTTCTTTTGCAACCCATTCTTCAACATTTCTTTTATGTTTTGAAAAAAAGTCTCCTGAAGATTTGTAAATACTTAAGCACAATTAAACTTGAATAAATGATCATTTTTGTGTGATTATCCCTTTAAATGTGAAGACTCCTTCCTAATTGAAAACCAAATTCCTCTGAAATCAACCTTTTAACACAACAAATGCAATTAAGAAAAGCTCCGGCGGGTTTTTTAGTACAGTGGGAGAGTTGTCAGAAACGCCTTGCGAAGAACGATGTGTCCGTGTTAATTTCCAAAAGTGATTTATTCAGCTGAGAACCATCTACTCCGGATGACAATCCACACTCTTTTCCTCAGCACTTGGCGCACAATGACAGAATTATACGCGCGCACATCCTAACCTGCCAAACGATTCATGTTACAAATCACATTAGACACCAGGCTTTAGTTTACTAAGGAGGACAGGATTGAACACAGAGACGTGGAGGACATTAGCCAGAGCTTTTCTGGAGTACGGTACATGCGCTCATCCATCAGCCTCAGGTGAAAATACTCAACCTCATATTTCCACACAAATCCCCTCAAGTGCCAAGTTTCACAGATTGGAGAGCTCTTGGCAATCAGATTAACATGGGCAGCAGTTTATCTGATAAATCTGAAAAATTTATATTATTTACTCACCCACAAGTGGTTAAATTAAGTTTCTTTAATGTGCTTTTTTGTCAATTCATTGTGCACATTGTTTTTACATTTACACATTGGATACACATAATTTAATTTCCCTTATTAATCATCATAAATTAGCCAATTAACCAATACAATACCCAATCTTTGGCAAATAGAGTAATATTTATTCATTAATTTTCCTTCGGCTTAAGACTCTATTTCTGAAATCGCCATAGCGGAATGAACCGCCAACTATTCCAGCAAAGGTTTTATCCACTGAATGCCCTTCCAGCAACAAGCCGCAACCCAGTATTGGGAAACACCCATATACACTCATTCACACACACTCATAGACTACAGACCATTTAGCTTACCCAATTCACCTATAGCGCATGCCTTTGGACTGTGAGGACAACAGCAGCAGCCAGAGGAAACCCACATGAACACACGGAGAACATGCAAACTCCACACAGATATTCCAACAGGCCCAGCTGGGATTTTTGGGGCAACTTAATTATTTTATGTTTAATCCACTTAAATTTGAGCAAAACTAACACGTTAATTAACAAGTTAACAAGTAACTTAATTCCTTTATGTCGTCCAAACATAAGATTGTGTGGAATCTAGCATTTTTAGCAGTGTTTATTAAATCTGTTCATCGCATAAAGTTAACATTTATCTTCTGAGGATTTGGATCAAATACTTCTAATGCATTTACTGTATCGTGTTTTTATGACTTTTGTAAAGTGTGAGAGTTTTGAGTGAATAGACTTTAAGTGGAGGAACAGAAATCTGTCATTTACCATTAAAAATATCCTAAATTGTCATTCATTTTTTCATTCATTCAGCTTGGTCTCCATTTCAGAGGACATCACAGCAGAATGAACCACCAACTATTTCAGCATATGTTTTACACAGCGGATGCCCTTCCAGCTGCAACCCCATGTCTGGGAAACATCCATACAAACTCACACACAATCATACACTATGGACAATTTAGTTTATTCAATTCACCTTGACACCAGAAGTTTACATACCTTCTAAAAAAAAAAAGGATCATAACCATTTTTAAAAAATGTCTGATGGTAAATCATATTAAACTTTTACTATTTTTCTTTTTTTTATTATTTTCTTCTGTTACGATTACCTAAATGGTTTGCATATGTTAAATGCCAGAATAATGAGAGATTTTTATTTTATTTTATTTTATTTTTTTAGAATTTTTTATTAATTTCTAGACAGTAACAAGTTTACACACATTTCCTTGGTATTTTTTTTGTTTTGCTTTTAAACAGTATAACTTTAGTCAAATGTTTTAGGTATCCTCCCACAATAGTTTGGAGGAATTGTGGCCCATTTCTTCTGACAGAATTGGTGTAACTGAGTCAGATTTGTAGGATGTCTTGCTTGCACAAGCTTTTTCAACTCTTTTCAGCCCACAACTTTTCTATAGGCTTGAGCTCAGGGCTTTGTGATGGCCACTTTAAAACTTTCACTTTGTTGTCCTTAAAGCACATTTTAACTAATTTGGCAGTGTGCTTAGTGTCATGGTCTGTTTAGAAGCCCCATTTGTGGCCAAGTTTTAATTTCCTGGCTGATGTCTTGAGATGTTGCTTCAGTATTTCTACATAATGTTATTTCTTCATGATGCCATCTATGCTGTAAAGTGGACCAGTCCCTCCTGCAGCAAAACAGCCCCACAACATGATGCTGCTGCCCCTTACTTCACAGTTGGGATGGTGTTCCTAGGCTTGTAAGCTTTTCCCTTTGTCCTCCAAATGTAACACTGGTCATTATGGCCAAACAGTTCAATCTCAGTTCCATCAGACCACAGGACATGTCTCCAAAATTATTACTTTTCCCAGTGTAGTTTATCTAATTGTAATCAGGCTTTTTTTGCTGATTTTGGCTTGTTGATTTTCCCGTGTTGTCACACAATGAAGCAGTGTGATTGAGGTTTTCCTTAAATACTATTCTACAGTTGTGCCTCCTATTAACTCAAATGTTGTCAATGAGCCAATCAGAAACTTCCAAAACCTTGACACCATCATCTGAGCTTTTTCAGGGGCATACTAATCTTATTGTATGTAAACTTGACTTTCAAGAAAAGTTATAACAATTTCTCAAAAAATCTCTCTCTCTCATTTTTCTGATATTAAGCATAACAAAAACAAATGTGATAATTCTAACGTGTGATGTGATGTCACATTAACATCTGACTTTTTAAAATGGTTATGTGCCTTTTTATATAGTGTATGTAAACTTCTGGTTTCAACTGTATAGCACAAGGGAAACCGGAGCCCCCAGAGGAAACCCACACAAACACAAAAAGAACATGCAAACTTCACACAGAAATGCCACTGACCCAGTCGATATTCAAACCAGCAACCTTCTTGCTGTGAGGCGACAGTGCTAACCACTGAGCCACCGCACCGCCCCCTTTTACATTAGTACTTTTAACTATAAATTGATTTATATTTAACCTTTGATGGGGAACATTCAAGTATGAAACTGTACAAGGTTCACCCGAGGTAGTCACATAATAATTTGAAGTATTTTGGTTTTGATTTTAATTTGTTTCCTGCTTTTGCCTTAAAGTGCTGATTAACACAGAAAACCTGTTTGTGTTCAAACAGTTGGCAGGAACTATAAAAACAACTATTCAAACAAATGCTGATTTCCTTGAGTTAACATTAAAAGTGTGTTCTATCTTATTTTCAAGAGGAGAATGAACTTAAATGCCACACAAATTAAATCATGAGGTTCTTGGCAATTCACATTCTGGCAGCTGAGGAGGAAACAGCAGATGAGTGTTGTCATGAAAGGCACCAAAGTGTTTAAATTGTTTACAATGCATGTTATTTTTCAGTGATTATGTAAGATATACAATATAATATGCTGTATTTTGATTTAAATGAATACCTATATTAATACAGAGTTTCTGCAGGTTTCACCAAGTTAAATTTAAGACATTAAGACATTTTTATGACCACTATGAATTAAATTTGAGACTTATACAGGGCTAAATGCTAAGGGTTTTTTAATATCCCAGTTAGAAAAGATTTTCACCTTCCCAATTAAAAATGATTTTTAATAATACTATAATAATACTTAAGTTTGAATATTTTCAAATATATCCATTCACAAACCCTATATTCCTTAGCAAGAATAGAATAAAAAACCTTTTATTCAAACTTATTTATTTAAATTTAAAACAAATTTACTCAGTTTAGAGAGTATTTGGTCCCTCTTTAAATAAGGGCAAACAGGTTGGTAATAAGTAAAGCTGCTGTTTGTGAAATTGCTTATTGTTCAACTTGATCCTCTGCTGAGATTAAGTAATACAATGTATTATAGTTCAGCTGATTTCATCTAAGGCTGTGACTGAAGTCAGTTGTTGTTTTGTGTTTCTCATCTGTGTTTCTGCTTCGGTGTTCATCATCAGTGCTCAATCATCATTTTATTAATCCCCTTCTTGTCTCATTAACTTGAGTAACTGTAACTCACTTTTGAGAGGGACCAAATACTATCTAAACTGAGTAAATATTACTTAAAGGATTTTGGTGTGTGCCAATTACTGCAGTCTACAATAATGATCATTTAATAATAGAAATATAGGCCAGTATGTTCAGCAGTGAATACATTTTACTGAGATAACTTTTTTTGTTACTGCAAGGAATGTTATTAAATGCTTTTTTAAATAAAAAGTTAAAAGTTTCATTGAGATGGATTGTTGGTGATTGTGTGTTAATGGCCAGATTGGGCAATACATAAACAAAGGAAAATTAAGACCTATAAAAAATAAAAATAAAAATAAAAATACTCGAGGATAGCCTGTAATTGTTTAATTTTTTTATATTATTTTTTTTTTATAAAAATGAATTAATAGAATTTCCTGCGTTTTCATATTTTATTTTACTAAACATAACATTCACAAAAGAAGCAATATCTAATCATTTTTACTGGCTAATTATTATACATATTAACGGAGTAGAAGAACTGCTGCCTGCTAAAAGTAGAGTAAACGTTATACAATTTGTATATGTAATTTCTAACGAAAAATATTAGTTTGATTACTTAATTTCTTTTAATATGCTATAGCTGTTAAATTGAGGTACTATTTACTCAGTTAGTTGTGATCAAATCTACCCTAAAAATGATTACCTCCATTTTATCACAGATAAATATCCAGAAAATTTCTGGAAAGATTTTACCTGTAAATTCAAATATGTGCTATTCAGACAGCCAAGGGCATTACATTCACACATCCATGTCAAACTACTGGTAAATTCTGACATCATCAACCAAAATGATCTCTGATTGGCTTGTATTCCTCAAGAATTTTATAAGAATATACCAATGTAAACAGAGATTTTTGACACTTTATTTTGATGGTCCGTTTGATGAATTTAGGTTACATTGCATCTACAGTTCATGCCAACTAATTCTCATTAGTTTAAAAGTAGACTGTTAGGGTTAGGATTGAGGTTAGTGTAAGTTGACATGTACTTGCAAAGTTTCTTATAGGCAGTTAAATGTCAGTTGAAGGAGAGATATTAACCAATATTAAGCAGACAGTCAATTAATACTCAAATGGACCATCAAAATAAAGTATTACCGAAAATATTAGTCACATAACTGATGACTGACAAACTTTGGCCCCTTGAATGGTCAAGGATCACCTACTATGACATATGACTAACAGGTTAACCAACCAATCACGTTTCGTCTTGTGCCGTGTTATGTTTGTGGGTGTGGAATGTCCTCACAATAACAGTCTAACACTCAACAGTGTATCATTCATTCACTATCATTTTTAAAAGTTTACTACAATGATGCATTAATATTCAAAATAACCTTTTAGCAAAACATACATAGGAAATCTGCAGGACATACAAACATTCATTCAGTCATTTACTTGTCGGCCTAGTCCCTTTATTAATCTGGGGTCGCCACAGCAGAATGAACCGCCAACTTATCCAGCAAGTTTTTACGCAGCGGATACCCTTCCAGCCGCAACCCATCTCTGGGAAACGTCCACACACACACTCATACACTACGGACAATTTAGCCTACCCAATTCACCTATAGCGCATGTCTTTGGACTGTGGGGGAAACCAGAGCACCCGGAGGAAACCCACGCGAACGCAGGGAGAACATGCACACTCCACACAGAAATGCCAACTGAGCCGAGGCTCGAACCAGCGACCTTCTTGCTGTTAGGCGACAGCACTACCAACTGCGCCACTGCTTCGCCCGACATACAAACATTTTTCTGAAAATCAATCATTATTTTGGTGACATATTTCTACATACAGATCACGGAGACTGAGATGAGGGTTTTGTTATATTTGCGAGTACACAAAAAACAGTTCCTGTTCTAAGCTATGTCTTTCACTTATCTTTATGACAAAAAATGACAGAATATTTGCATGTTTTCACTGCCATTAAGAAAAAAGCTGAATATAATCACAAATTGTCACAAATTTATCCTCACAATAACAGATGAATGTGCAGACAGTAAACCACTGATTAATGAAAACCTCGGATAATCATACATGTATTAATCAGCACTGTCATCAATATAAACATTGCAGCTTTTTTATCTGCTCAGCCTTTTTATTTAGAAGAGTTTTAAAGTTTGCTGCACACTCGACTCCTGTGTAATAAAGCCAATCAGAGGACAACGGAGGATCTGCTGAAGTGAAAAGTGTGCAAAATGCATCAGATGTTTGGTCCAAGGTCAGTGGGCGGTGCTTGGCGTGACGTCTGAGGCTAAGTCTACATAACTGAAGTGCAATATATCTGTGTACATACCCTAATTACACTATTACCGTTGTGCAGGACATTTCGTCACATTTGCAGACAGGATAAAAACACACAGCAGTGGTCAACAGTTTAACGGCAAACAAAAGAGTGGCTTCGAGCAAGAAATAGTATCCGTCACTGTCTGTTGGAAAATAAACTATGGCAAATAATTCACTGCACGCATGACCCACTAGCCCCAATAATCTATGCATATATCATATTTTGTTTATTTTTGCCCTTTTCTGTAAATATTGACAAATGTAATAATTATATTGTGAAATTTCTGACACTGCAATTCTCAAATATGTCATAGAACATATATTTTGTCTTATAAACAGCTTAATAATAATCATATTATTTGTTATATGACGGGTAGTTGGCACCATCGTTGTAGCTGCGATCGAAAGTTATTATGAAGTATTTATATTATTTATTTAATTACACATTAATTGTATTTTATTAGCTGGAAGGGATTAAGCTTAGGATATTCACGTCAATATAGTATAATCTAATAAAATTGCGTTTATTGTATTTCTATTTTTAGAGTTTTTAGTGTGAATGCACTATTTACACTAATTAAACTACAAAATGGCGTAGAATAGTGCATAATTATGTGATTCAGGACACACCACATGTCTTCTTAAGCAAACACACCTGATTCAGATCATCAGCTCATTAGCAGAGACTGAAAGATCTGTAACAGAGGAGACATCCAAAACATGCAGTTTTGGTGGTCCTCTAGGAACGTGGTTGAAAACACAGCATTATATCATGTTAATGCCTTGCCGTAGTTTAAAGAGATAGTTCACCCAAAAGCTAAATTTTTGTCATCATTTACTCAAACTTCACTAGTTTAAAATGCCTATGAGCTTCTTCTGTTGAACACAAAAGAAGATATTTTGAAAAATGTTGGAAACTAATTGGCAATTAAGTCAATGGGTATCAACATTCTTCAAAATATCTTCTTTTGTGTTCAACAGAATCTCATAAAGGTCTGAAACCACATAAGGGTAAGTTAAAAAGTAAATTAATTTTCACTTTTTGACGAACTTCCGCTTTAGTGGTACAATCAAAATGCTGTATATTCATTCATTCATTCACTTCTCAGCTTAGTCCCTTTATTAATCAGGGGTCGCCACAGTGGAACAAACCGCCAACTTATCCAGTACATGTTTTACACACAGTGGATGCCCTTCCAGCCGCAACCCAACATTGGGAAATACCCATACACTATTTCATTCACACACATACACTACAGACAATTTAGCTTACCCAATTCACCCATACCACATATCTTTGGACTGTGGGGGAAACCGTAGCACCTGGAGGAAACCCATGTGAACATGGAGAGAACACACAAATTTCACACAAAAACGCCAACTGACCCAGCCGGGGCTTGAACCAGCGACCTTCTTGCTGTGAGGTGATCGTGCTTCACACTGTGCCACCATGACGCCCCTAAATTCTGCATAACATGGAAACTACTCATGCAACATGAGCTTAAACAACACAATTATTGGGATTTTTTTGGGGGACAACTTAATTGTTTTATGTTCAATCCACTTAAACTTAAGTTAACTTAATCAATTTATGTTGGGACAACCTGAATGAATTGTGTAGAATCCAGCAATTTCTTTTTACAGTGTGAAGAATTCCTGATAATAGCTGTACGTTTCAAGCTGAGATGTTGCAGTAATCTTTGGTTTTTAATTATTATTTAACATGACAACTGACATAAATCCTCAGAGAGATACAATTTATTACATTCTGACATGAATACTGGGAAGACAACCTGGTTAGTAATAAAGTCTTGTAAACACAGTTCGCTGGGTTATTGGTTTGCACATAAACAGGGACAGCAGGTTCTTTTAATAAACTGGTTTTTGCTAGTTATCAGATATAGGAGAGCTGAGTCAGAAAACTAGCCTGGACTTGTTTCTTTACAAACACACTGAAAAGTGAGATCTGGCTTACTTCAGAGAAGGCTTGTTGTGGTGTTTAAACCAGACATTCTATAAGTTCAAAAATACACCCACTCAATTTAACAGGAAAATAAGAGCAGAGGTCTAAAAATGGAAGAAATCAATGCAAGTGCTTACGATGTGGACTGCTTTTACATTCAAATATAAATGTTTTTTACTTTGTCAAGCACACTTAAAAAATGCTGGGTAATTACAACTCAAATTTGGGAAAATACACTGGGCGAAATAAACATTGAATGTTTTTTTTTTCTGAGAATAATATTTCTGAAAGAGCTGATGGCATGGAATTGAAGGAGAGTTTGGTAAAACCCCAAACAGTACAAACATAAAAAATAAACAAAACGAAAAAATCTGATAAATTAATTGACACAAGAAGAAAGTACTGAACTGTATTCAATACCTTATATAAAAGGCTTGTTTGGTGATGGCAGCTTAAAGATGCCTGTTATATGAAGAATGAAGTCAAATGCATTGCTCAGGTGTGATTTTATCACAGACTTCAACAGAGCGTAAAACTCTTGATGGCTCTGTGGGTTTCATCTATCAAATCTGATCTTTATGTTGTATTTTGTATTGGATTCAAGTCAGGTGATTGGCTGGACCATTCTACAGCTTAATTTTCTTTCTCTGAAAGCACTTGAGAGTTTGCTTGGCTGTGTTTTGGATCATTATCTCGCTGAAATGTCCACCCTGGTTTAATCTTCATCATACTTCTAATGTAGATGTTGGCCTCAAGCAGCTAATATTAATTTACAACGATGAAGGGCAGAGAGTTGCTGAAGAACTACTGGGAGAATTCAGCTGCTATGGGCTTTCACTGCCTTTCACTGCCTTCCTTTCTTCATAAGTTCAATACTTTTTTTCCCTTTGTCATTTAGTTTTTATTACACATAATTTAATTAGTATGTTTTCTCAAAATATGTTTTCTTTGCATATATGGATTTCTTTGGTAGATGCCAAAATCCGATGAAAATGTCTAGTCAACAGCACCTTTATAAATATGCTATGGGAGAGCGTTTATTGACATGTTGAATACTTGTTTCCCCTACTGTAAGTGCAATCTAATTTTTTTTTTTCCTAAAATAAATATTTTTCTCAGCCTATTATGTTTATGATTAGTTATTTCACATTAAAGGCAATGAAAATAACCTTTTCTTGAAACCATAAAAGTGAAATTACCAATCCTACACATGAGGAAAATTCTCAAATAGCCTTAAGTTTTTTTACATCTGAACTCCTTATATGGAACAACACAACTTTTGGGATGTATGTTTAAAAATGTTTGAACCTCAACTTTATCCCAATCAATTGGTTTGTCCATTGATGACCCAAATTTGGGTTCAAATATCCCAGTATTTCTTAGAACGCAGAGTCCAAAAATAGCTAGTTAAATATAGATATGAACGATTCGTATCATGTAATGCAAACAATCATTCGAAGAAGAAAAAAGTTTTCCACAGTGGAATATCTATTAATATACTTTTATCTAGATGTCAACATTTTTCCCTCCAGAAAATCCACGTATAGCCGTTTATAAGAGAGAATGACTATTTAAATTAACAAATTAAATCGTTTTATTTTAATTCAATAAGATAAAACAAATGCATCTTTGATACTAAATAAAGAAATGCATATAAGATGCAGGTCAACGACAAAAAAAAGGATATATAAATCATTAAATCAGCCTACAATAAAATAGAGTATGCTCACTTATTGTTTTTATTTATTTTATTTTCACAAGTACAGGTCAGATAAAGATAATTTTCTATATATTAAAATATCTATGACACATATTAATATTAATTCTCCCATTTTTTTCTGATTTAAATTCATAGAATTTTTATATTTTCTACATTTTATTTGATGCAAAAACCTAAATGTCTTTGACCCATATATTTAAAAAATACATATTTTAATATAATCATTTTATTTTCAAAAATGTTTACTGAAACATCAACACAGACAAAGAACTGCCTTTAACATGATTTGTTAAAAAATGAAATCAAAATGCATTTTAAATGATGTATTTATATATTTAATTTATTTATTTAGTTAAATATTTATTTATTTAGTTCTAAATAGATAAATAAATGCATATTATTGCTGGGCAAAGATTATTTGAGATTTTATGTTTGTTTTGACCTAATATATGCACTGTTATTTATTTATTTATTTATTGGACAACAGTGTCTTCAGCAAAATGATATCCAAAGATCCCATTTTAAATTGTAAAAAAAAACTATGTTTTTGAAATAAATAAAGACAAATAATTAATTTGAATTATTTACATGTTTACTGATCCAGGATTTTATAAATGTTTCTCAAAATAAAATAGATATTTTTTCAAAGCGGGGAAAAGGGTTTTGTTTTTTGCCCAGACATTTAAAAAGAACATATTATAAAGCAGTACTCACAATATCATAAAACAGTTATATTTTTATCCAAAGGTTATCATATCATCAGAATCTTACATCGACCCATGCCTATATTTGTTTGTATTTACATATGTGTGTGTATTACATATACATAAGAAATATATAATACACACAAAAATCTTATGTCAAAACAAACTTTTATTTTGGATGCAAATAATCTTTGTCAAGCACTAATATACACACATGCACGTTTAATACGATACCTGATATAATGAGGGAACAATATAAAATTTAAGTAAATAAATAATTGATTTAACAGGTACAGAAATATTTACCACTAAAAATGTGAAAGTAAATTAAATTCAATTAATCTTAATTTCTACAGTGCTTTTACAATGTAGATTGTGTCAAAGCAGCTTAACATAGAAGTTCTAGTAAATTGAAAGTAAACGGTGTCAGTCCAGTTTTCAGAGTCCAGTTTAGTGTGGTTTAATTTCCACTGAAAGTCCAAACACTGAAGAGAAAATCGATTATGTAACAAACAAAATGTTCAAGCCTAACACATTATAGCACACTCCCTAACCAAACATCAAATGTCAGACTTCTGCAAACCTTCACTTTTATTATTGAAGCATTCCTCCCCCGCAAACACATCTGCCATATACTGCACACCATGAAACCAGAGATAACTTATCAGATGTGCCAAGACCTGTCTTTTACCCCGAGTATCACATGCATGCGTGTGCATATCACTGTTTGTCCTTTCCAAAAACCAGAAGTCAAAAAGGGACCAACAACAGACCTAATGAATTTCCTCAATACACAAGCCGTCATTCACGTCTGTCAGGAAGATCTGTTGGATTCCCGACATGCCTTTTGCACATTCCTCAAAGCAAAAATCACACTGGATTGAGGAAGAAAGTGTAGGGTACTTACCCTCAGCTCCCAGTGACAGATCATCTTCAAAACTACAGCCATTCTTCAGCGGCCCTGAAAGAAAAAACAAAGACAAGAGCTTTCAGATGACAAACACTCAACAATTTCCTATTCTCATCTCCATTAAAAACACACTTAAGCACATCCAAGCAGCGTTCAATGTTGCTTTAGTTCGCACGCACTGAAAGGTTGAATGTAAATATTTACTCTTTTTCCAGAAATTACCTTACCTACAGAGTTATTAAAGCAGCTGCTGCAGTTCTGAATGACCTGATCCATAACACATTATCCGGCCGTTGGCTTCAGTCGGGTTTAGTGTTAAACTGAGAGGAAACGATCATCTGGAGTGTGTGTGTGTGTGTGTGTGGGGGGGTCTGATATTGGCTCTAAAGCGTTGGTCGCATGTGTGTGTGTGTGTAATGTGCATGCGCTGTTGTGCATTGAGAGAGAACTTGCTCCAAAGTTCACAAGGAGTGGTGGAAAAGAGAGTTGAGTAACCTTTTAGAGTAACACCTATTCATATGTTAACATGTAGATTCTGCACTGTAGAAGCCTATGGAAATCAGTCATCCAGGATTTAAAACAAAACTACTATTATACACATGGAATCAGCCGTGGAACGTGATGGAATTTGGTGAATTTCAGCTTATTCTGTACATTTGAATTTATAGCAATATGGAGTAGTCATTGTGAATATTAAACAGCATAAAGATAAAGGAAATCGAACGACTTTGCATGAAATTAAACACTTTACTTGAGAAAATATGATAAATATAATATATTTGACTTTAGAGTGTACTACTTTCAGTAATAATATTAATTATTACTAATAATAATATTAATAACAGTAATAATTATTATTATCATCATCATAATAATATTTACGAAAAAAAGAAAAAGAAAAAAGTAAACAATTCATAGGCCGAACTTTAAAACCTATGTTTCAAGTTACACCTCAACCAATATTGGATATAAATATATGGGACATTTTAGTTAAAATAAACACAAACACACACACACACACACACAAACACACACAAAAACACAAACACACACAAACACCCACAAACACACACACACACACACACACACACACACACACACACACACACACACACATATACACACACACGCAAACGCACACGAACGCACACACGAACACATACACATATGTATACAGTGCATTAGAAAAAAATTATTAAATTCATTTATTACCTCAAAATTCTACACACAATACCCCATAATGACAATGTGAAAAAAGATTTTGTAAAATTGTTGTAAAATTATTAAAAATAAAAAAGCTGAAAAATCCCATGTACAGAAGTATTCACAGCCTTTGCCGTGAAGCACTAAATTAAGCTCAGGAACATTCTATTTTCTCTGATCATTCTTGAGACGTTTCAGCAGATTAATTGGAGTTGGCCTTTGGTAAATTCAGTTGATTGGACATGGTTTGAAAAGGCAAACACCTGTCTTTATAAGGCCCCAGGGTTGATAGTGCATGGCAATGTAAAAAACAAGCATGAAGACAAGGGAATTGACTGTAGATTGACAAAACAGGATTGTTTTGAGGCACAAGGCTGGGGAAGGTTACAGAAAAATCTCTGCTGCTCTGAAAGTTCAAATGAGCACAGTGGCCTCAATCAGCCATAAGTGGAAGATGTTTGGAACCACCAGGACACTTCTTAGAGCTGGTCGGCCGTCAAAGCTGATCGCGGAATCATGAACAACAAGGTGGTCTGTATAGCGTATGTCTTTGTACTGTGGGGGAAACCAGTGCACCCGGAGGAAACCCATGCCAACATGGGGAGAACAAGCAAACTCCACACAGAAATGCCAACTGACCGAGCCGCGACTCAAGCCAGCGACCTTCTTGCTGTAATGTGATAGTACTAACTACTGAGCCACCATGTTGCCCCAATAATGGAATTTCTTGACCTAATTATAAAGTTTTTAAATTAACACAAAGATTAAAAAGCCCTCTACAGCAACTAAACTCTATGTTGGGCTCCACACAATCTATTTGTGTTGGGACAACATGAGTGAATAAAGTTAACTTATTAGTTTTCACAAATTTCAGTGGATTGGACATAAAACAATTAAGTTTACCCAAAAACCTCAAGAATTGTTTCAGCTCATTTCAAATAAGTAGATTAAACAAATGTCATTGTCCAAAAACAAACAAAAATTACTCAGGGGTAGCTCAAATATTTTGTCAGTGCTCTTTGGGTAAAGGATTCATCAAAACAAAAAATAAAAATCAGTCCAATGCACTCTAAAATGTGAATTTTTAAAAAAAAAAGCCTTTATTCATATGGGTGATCCTGAACCAAATGTCTTTGTTTTTGAGTGGAGACTCACCTCTGGACGGACTGCTGCTCTGGTCATCCAAAGAGGCCCCGAGAGGAGTCCTGTTGAAAGATCAAAAACACGTCACATCCTCATTCAACTCGCCAAAACTCCCTCTAAAAATGTCACTTGAGCAGAAACGCATATATATACACACACACACACACACAGACACACACACACGAACACCCTTCCCTCTCTTCATACACAACAGTCGACACAAATTCTCTTGGCATAACAAGCCTTCGTCTTGACACTTACAAAACACTACCTTCCAAATCCCCTGCCACTTTCATCAAGACACCTGCAGATCCAAACAGCGAGGCGAAAAAAACCCACGTAAAATAAAGCTAATAATAGTCCGGCATGTTTCACAACACCACCAGAAGGAAATCCAGCAAACTCTGGTGGTTCAGACACTGAGGTTTCCTGCTGGAGGATGTCGGGGTTATCTGTGTGTCTGTGTGTGTGTCTCTGTGTGTGTGTGTGTGTGTTTAATGATAATGAGCAGGAATTGGGAATAGGACGAGCACGAGGTGTTTTTATTGACCCAGTGTGTGGCGTTGACGTTCAAATAACGTCGCTTTGGTGTCAGACGGGTTTACTGGGGGAATTTACACTGAAGAATTTGATTAAATCAACTCTGGAGGAACAAATCGAGCGTAATAAAAGTTTGTCATTGATTACTCTGCTCATCTCAGAGATGTTATTTTGCTGGTTTTTATAATAGATATATATATTCCACTCAAATGTTTGTGGTTATTAATATTGTATGAAGGAACTTTTACTTTCACTATACCAGAATCAATGCAATAAAACGGTGACAAAAGTGACTGTAGTGCTTTTATAGTTTTACAATGCTTTCATACTGTTACAATAATAATAATAATAATAATAATAATAACAATAATAATAATAATAATAACAACAACAATCCAAAAATAATAATAATATTTATTAATATTAGTATTATAATGTGAATTAATAACAACAACAATTAATATCATTAGTTGATATTATTAATAATAAAAACAGTATTATCATTATGTTACTATTTCTATTATATTAATTATAATAAAAATAAATAAATAAATAAATAATAATAATAATAATAATAATATATTATTAACGTTGCTGTTGTTGTTTCTGTTATTATTATTATTTTTTTTATTATTAATTATTATTAATTGTAATAATAATAATAATTATCATCATAATAATCATATTATTATTAGTATAATAATAATAATAATAATTATTATTATTATAATTATTATTAATTGTTGTTAATAACAATAATATTAATAACATTTATAATTAATATTATTAATGTTATAATAATAATAATAATAATATGGATTAATAATAATAATATTGCAAAAATTGAGAAAAATAACATTTCATAGGTTTCCCAAAAAGTATCTCTTAATTCATAGGTTTCCCAAAAAGTATCTCATAATTCAAAAATGAGATTTGTCCTTCAGCTTAGTCCCTTTATTTATCAGGGGTCACACCACAGCGGAATGAACCACCAACTTATCCAGCATATGTTTTACACTGCGGATACCCCTCCAGCTGCAACCCAGTACTAAAAACAACATCTGGGTTAATTCCAGAGTTTAAAACCCAAAGATCCACACAGCAATTAAATAATATGACAACCAACAACAAACAGTTATCACATTTTCCACACACACACACACACACACACACACACACACACACACACACACACACACACACACACACACACACACACACACACACACACACACACACACACACACACACACACACACACACACACACACACAATCCATGAAAACAGAGTAACTGACATCAGGCCAAATTACCTTAAAAAAGACAGATAAACAAACATACTAGGCTTCCTTTTAGATCACAAAATGAAAAAACGACAGACAGAGACACGCAGCAGCAATCCTGGAATCTGCCTTTTGTTTTTCCACATGGACGGTTTAAGTTGGCCAAGAGGGACATATATCTAACAAGTAAATCAATAGCTACGTTTCCATCCACCTATTTTTATGAGCACTTTGGATATGAACATAAAAAAATGTTTAATGGAAACACCAAGCTGTGCAAAAATTTAAAAAATGCACATTAAAAAAAAGAGATCATGCGATGATAAGAATGTGTGTGAATGGACAAACCAGCAGGCTGAGCACATTGTAAAACATCCAACATGTTGTTTTGGTCATTCTAAAATGCCATAACCATTTCAGTATTAGTGTTATTATAGCCTTTATTAATTACCTACAGAACTGTCCAGAGCTGGGGTGTCCAAACTACGATTTTTCCACTATGGATAATGACATTAAGCTGTTTCTTAACCCCTTACTCTGTTAACGTAGAAGTGCA
>NC_141029.1:46195000-46232500 GCF_052040795.2 Danio rerio | reverse complement strand
TGTAATACTTGTATTTTGGCAGTTTTTTGCAGTCCACATAGAATCCAACATGGAAATCTTTTTTTTCTTTATTGGCATTGATTGTTTTGAAATTCAAATGTCATTAACATGCCTGTGTTTTTATTTCTGTAATAAATATGGCTGTCAAGCCAGGATCTTGATGGATTATTGTGGGTATGTTGTTTACATGAAGAAAACTGTGTTACAAGTTAAACAAAAATTCTAATAATGAGTTATTTTTTTAATTTAAACAGTATTTGTCTTGCGTTTACAATAATTTACACTCGAATAGCCAAAATTACAAGTTTCAGTCTTTTAAATGCGATTAATCGGGATTAAAAATTTTTTTTTAAGTGCGATTAATTAGTTACATTTTTTTTCATTGATTGACAGCACTAATAATATTACTTATTGATAAATCAATTTAACTTGTATTGCATATTTTAAATCCACACCACATTTGCAATAGTTCACTATAATGGCCACTTGACTGAAATAACAAATTTCAGTAAATCCAATCCCAGTATTATAATACAGTACTTGTTTAAACTACTTATTTAAAATAAGCTGAAACAACACAATTCTTGAGTTTTATCGGGACAACCGAAATGTTTTATGTTCAGTCCACCTAAATTTAAGTTATTCGATTTCTGTAGTATTAAGACGTTTACTTGCAAAGCCCTCCTTATCCTCCAAATAACACATTTATGAGAGAGAGAAAAAAAAAAAATCAACCCTAGTAATATACAATAACTGTTATATACAGTAGTATAGCATCAGCGACCAAAGAAGCAAACAAAAACATCAACCGTTACTCAAGCATTGTCACTCCAAATTAAACATTTCCAAAGATTCAACCCTAGCACAATATATGTAGTCAGAAAACTCAACCCAATTAGTATATACAGTAAACCTAGTATAGAACCAAACAAACTTGGAAAAAAAGCATTTCCCCAAAAGCTGGATTGTTAAAGTCTTATCCTCCAAATGAAATATTTCAGAACATTCAACCCAAATGAATAGAACCAAACAAACAAGGAAAAACTCAACCACTACTTCAACATTGTACCTTTTTCCTGAGCAAAAAAAACAAATAACAAACAAGCATTTCTCGATTAACCGAAGAATTGTGGCTGTTTCTGAGGCTGTCGAAGTCTCATACTTTGGATTATTCTCCAAATAAAATAAGTCAGAAAATTAAACTCAAATAAGATATACAGTAAATGTAGTATAGAACCAAAGAAACTAGGAAAAATCTCAACCATAACTCAACAACATTGTACCTTTTTCCGATTAAACCAGACAAACTAAAAAAATATATGTATTTTGTTTGTTGTTTCTCTCAGATATATATTGCAAAATGAATATAATTTCTTATATTTTGAAATATTAATGTGATGACAACTCTATTTTTTATGGAAAAAAAATTAATTATAATATTATATAATGCGATGATTTTGTAAAATATTAAACAAATTAAGCATATTAACTAATTAAATAGAACAAAGACACAAATTAAATAAACAGCTCTTTGTGGCTTTCTGGAGAGTCTATTGAGGTACCAAAAAAAAAAAATAATTTTCATCAAAGTTGTCCTAAAACTAGTCAAAAACATCCATTCTTGCCTAAAGACAATTTTGAACATTTTTTTTTATCTGCCTCAAATGTTGAGTACTATATTATAGTATTATCTTCATTACAAAAATAATTCAATACAATTTATCTTTATTAACTGTTGGTTTAGAAATGTTATAACTTATAGTGGCCAAATGGGTCAAATTTGCTTGAAATTGTACAAAAATCACAGACCTTAAACAAATCTTGATTTGTTCTAACCTGTGTTTTCTAGTTAATTACAATCCAAACTCAACATTCTGAACAAACTTGGAAAAAGTTGGAAGCATTTTCCCAATAACTAAAGCACTGTAGCTGTTTCTGAGGCTCTCAAAGTCGTATATTCTAAATTACACATTTCTGAATGATCAATTTAAGTATTATACTGTATGCATGTAGTTGTACATGTAGTTGTTACGACCCTAGCCGGACCCTAGGGGACAACAAACAACAACAACAAACAAAAGTCTAAATTTACACACCCACAAAACAGGAATACACAATCAAAAATAACACTTGCAACTATATATATATATTTTTACTACACCAATCGCCAAACAACACGCCCAGGGTGAAGATATAAGACCAAAAAACCTTGGATAAACCCTGGTACCATTTTCTGAGAAAATGTAACAAACTTGAACAAATATGAATTTTTTTTTATTAACCGAAGCACTGTAGCCGTTTCTGAGGCTGTCGAAGTTTAATAAATTGGTTTATCCCCCAAATAAAATGTCAAACAAAATATTATATGCCGTAAATGTAGTATAGAACCATTAAGAAAAATCTTAACCATTACTCCAGCATTTTACCTTTTCCAAGCAAAACCAAAACAAAATTTGAAGCATTTCTCATTTAATCAAAACACTATAGCTGTTTCTGATGCTGTCAAAGTCTTTTATTCTAAATTACACATTTTTTAATATATAGCCTACTATATCAAGTATTATATATTGAGAAATGTAACACAGAGCCAAACAAACTTGTAAAAATCTCAATGGCTACTCCAGCATTGCACACTTTTCCAAACAAATCAAACGAACTTGATAAAAATAAAAGAATTTCTCCAATAACAAAAGCACTGTACCTGCTTCTGAGGCTGTGGAAGTCTTCTCCTCCATAGGCTGCTGGGCAGACAGCGGCTCTTTTGCGCCCTGGTCCTGAGACTCAGACGCCTGCCAGGAGTCTCGGCTCTGAGCCCAGGCCTTCCTCTTGAATCTGGCAGGGGGCGATTCAACCTCCTCCATGTCCTTGTCCTCGGCTCAAGCGGGACACTACAATGGGGGACGGGTCACCTGAAGATAAGAAAAGAGGGATGGACTCAGACATGAATTACACCAAAACAATCTGCAGACTCAATCACTTTAAAAGGCTTGAGAGCCGTCTTCCGTCAAACAAAAGATACTGTTTTTGAAAGACACATGATGTAAAACTTCTCACACTTCAGAACTGAACAGCATGAGCCAACATGCCTTGGGTGTTGACTGAATGTAGTATATTGAAAAGCACTGTCTAGTCGCATTGACACTCAAAGTACCTTCTAGATAATTTTCCTTCTTAATCTGAGAGCATGCCATGGGTTCAACCCAAAACAGACTGTCGTTAGCTTAAATGTGCATGAAATCCCAATTGCAAGAATAATAACAGTAGTTATTTGTATTGCTTAATGTTATATATGCCAATAAAAAATGATTAATCATCAGCTTTGTCATTTACGGTGAACCATCTCCACCACATCCAGTTCAAGGAGGAGGCCACAGACTGGACAACTGTGTTAACAAGACGAGTCACGGCAGTCTTCAGAGTTGATGGAACAGAGCCTCTACCAGTGACAATTTACCAGAGTAATCAACCTCTTTTTTGTTTACCAACATGCTGTTGGATAACACTCAAAATCATTAAGTTAATCCAGCACACAGCTCTCATTCATGCATGTTACAAACCCCTGATGTTAGTCTTGGGGGTTGTGGGGTTTGACATTTGATTAATTACAATATATTTATATAAACAGTGAATGAGTACAAAAGACAACCAAAGTAATGCCAAAAATGTGTGCTTTTATTTACAATTCCCAAAAGTGAACAACAACAATAAATTAATCAAAAATAAAGAAAGTAATTAAGGCAAAAATATACTATTTACTATATTTACAACACTGAGACAAATAAAGACGGGAAAAAACAAGAGAGCTGGCAGAAGGGACGCGGGCGGCGCTAAAGAAATGAAAAGAACAAAATCCAAACTAAATCTAATTTCCCAGAAGCGTCTAGCTAACTAACTATGTGAAAACAGTATAATTAACACGCGGAGATCTTCCGAGTCCTGACTGTCTACTCTATCTAGCTGTCCAAAAAGTACAAGGAGTGGCGCTCGCCCCTAACCTAGTGTACTAAACAGCAGAGTAGTCCTATGTGTTGCAATGTATGTCACGTGACCTTCTTACCCGTCCGCTACGTCCAAGCCTCGTAAACAACGTAAACTAAGAATGATGTACGAATAACGGACAGATAATGTGCACACAGAAATGGGCAACAACAAAATACACGGTTAGACGGGTTATTTCTAAACGCAAGCGATGAATGCAAAACAAGCCGAAAAAACAGAAAGAGAAAAATGCAAGCAAGGGACTAGCGAGTGGTCTGGCGCGTGCTTTTAACATGGGTGGTCTTTGCTTATTGGGTGTGACGTAAGAGTGACGTAACCGGGGAGGAATGACTGACAGCTGAATGGACTAATGAACGAAACCTTAGAATACATGAAAGTAGATATGAGAGAACAGAGCGAGAGCGAGAGAGAGAGAGAAAAAAAAAAACACAGAGAAACAGAGCACAAATAACACAAATACATAACAATGCATGTAGCACAATTTTAAATAACTTGTCCTTATGACTATCAAATAACATTTTTCAATTATGAGTGCTTTACATGTCAAGTTTACCAAAAGCAAAAACATAATGGGACCCTATCATATACCCGGCGCAATGTGGCGCAAGGCGCGACGCAATTGTTGTTTGCTAGTTTCAGCTTAGCGCAAGAGTCGTTTTGATGTTTTGCGCCACGCTGTTTAAATAGCAAATGCATTTGCGCTTGTATGTGCGCCCATAGGCGTTCTGGTCTAAGGCGTTCTGAGGCGCATTGCTGGCGCGTTGCTATTTTGAGAAACTAATAGATTTTAGTTGTAAACATAATTGTAAAATAATTAATCCAGTAATTCTGTAACATAGAGCACATAAAAAAAAAAAATGACTTAAATTACACTGTGGTGCATGACATCTGTCACATCTGTCATCAATATTGGGAAAATTTTCAGATAGAAAGTAGACATTTAACCTCTAAATAGAGGTACGGAATTGTACCTTTTAGGGTGGCACCACAGTGACAGGCCACTTGTACCCTTAAATGTACAATTTTGTACCTTTTCTTCTGAGAGTGCAGTAACCTAAAAAAGAAATTAACTTGTTTTCAAGAAGGCCCAAAAAGCTGTCCAACAGGAATATATGCATGCTTAGCGAGAACAAAAATTAGAGGGAAAATTTCTTCCAGAAATTAGTGGAAAATCAAAAAAGAGATGAAGGCCATGTGAAGACAAGAACAACAAATAACCAGCATGAGAAACTAATCACATTTTGAGCGGTTCCAAGATTCCTGTCAAAAAGGAGCAAAAGTGAAAGATGAAGGAGAGAGAGAGGGACTGAGAGTCTTAGCTTAAATAGATGATAAAAAAAGTCAAAAAACAAGTTGAGCAGGAAATGTCTGTTTAGTTGAAAGATTACAAGCTGGTGCCGAGTCATTTCCTGTTTTGGATCTGGCACTTTTTGAAGGAACAGATGAGCCAGACCAAATGGGACGGATTTATAATTCAGCTTCAGTTCTGATCTCCCACATTTCACACACTGCTATTAATAGACTGCGACTATTTTTAGACTGATCATAGAAGCGTGGCTAAAATGAAAAGCCTTTTTAACAGTCGTATACCACCTCATTTTATTATTAAAGCGCTGATTATAAGGAAACGGGTCAGCAATAGGGAATCTACCAGGCTTGATTGTAACTTACTGAATCAACATTTTTTATAATCTGCCAAATTGGTTTAGGGGGCCTCAAGTGACTTTAAAGCAGGGGAGCTGTTATGCTTTTTTACACTTTAATATCTTAAATCTTTCAAAAAATATTGTTTTGAAAGGGGAAAAAAGTTTTAGTTTTTTACTCAGACATTTAAAAAGATTATATGCAGTGTGCACAATACCATGATGCCATGAAACCGTGATATTTTAATCCAAGGTTACCATAATGTCAGAATCTTATACCAGCCCATGCCTGAGTAGTTATACTGACACTGTTAAACATTTATTCACATGCAAAACACTCTGTGTGCGCTAAGAAAGAAAAAGCATATCAAATGCTTGGCTCAATCATAACTCTATAATGCGATGATGTGTGAGCTTTCGGTTTCATTTTCACTGCTAAGTGCGGTTCATCTTTCCCATGGGGCTCCCAAACAATCACCCTGTTTCACAAACTGAATGTTGTTTACAAATGTGTTACCTGTTATTCAAAGCCTATGCAGGTTCTGATTACTAAAGTAGAATTCATTCACATGCGCGCACCCGCCCTCTCTTTGGTAAAAGGTCAGGGTCAGTGGGGCTGCTCGATTTTGGGAAAAATCTTAATTTGGTTATAATTGTAATCACGATTGTTCAAAACGATTACTGTTGAAGTCAAATTTATTTGCGCTCCTGAGAATTTTTTTAAAATAAATATTTCTCAAATGATGTTTAACAGAGAAAGAAATTTTAACAGTATTTCCTATAATATTTTTTCTTCTGGAGAAAGGCTTATTTGTTTTATTTCGGCTAGAATAAAAGCAGGTTTAAATATTTTGAAACCTATTTTAAGGTAAATATTATTAGCCCCTTTAGGCAACATATATTTTTTATTGTCTGCAGAAGAAACTACTGTTATACATGACTTGCCTAATTAAGCCTTTGAATCACACTTTGAATTTTAATGCTTGTATTTTGAAAAACATCTAGTCAAATATTATGTGCTGTCATCATAGCAAAGATAAAAGAAATCAGTAATTAGAAATGAGTTTTTAAAACTGTTATGTTTAGAAATTTGTTTAAAAAACCTTCTTTCCATTAAACAGAAATTGTGGGAAAAGGGTTGCTAATATTCAGGAGGGCTAATAATTCTGACTTCAACTGTATACAGTTATTTTCCTCCCTGCAAAGGAAAGAGAAATAAATACAATAGAATAAAAATATGAAACATACTGTGATTTAAGCATCTTCACCCTAAGAAAAACACTTTAGCTAAAAAAGTCCTTAAGTCGAGAGCAGTAAGGGATCTTCTCCTTTTGGTATTTGATTAATAATGATAAAAACAGGCGGCAGCAGGAATAGCGCGCTGTCACTTTAATGGTTTCTCTTTCACGTTTCTTTTGATCCTCAACTCGTTTGTTTATTACAAAAATGAGGCTTAATATGAATAATAACTAAACGCCGCGTTTTAACACCTATTTGACCATTAAAGCGCTCGCATTAAGATGACTTTAGATGCTCTGCTCGTCGCAGTGTGTGAATGAAACCGAATTCTGACCGCATGCTTCTGACTGTGTGCACACACACACACACATACACACACACACACACACACACACACACACACACACACACACACACACACACACACTTACACACACACACACACACACACACGAGCATGCGGTAAATAATGGAATAATCGTTTATCTTGATTAATGGTTTTTCATAATCGTCAGAAGCCAAAATCGAAATCGGATTTTCGATTAATTGCACAGCCCTAAGGGTCAGCTCACGTCACATGTGATTTTGCAGCCGTGAATACAGCATTACATTAATATAGAAATGGCATTTTTGGGTGAATTATACACCTTATAAATACAGTATGTGACATTTTTCACCATTTCAACACCATTGGTGTCCACGTTGCTGAACAACATGTAAAACAATGTGAAAAGTTGTGCGGCTGCCTTTGATGCTCTCCTGAACTTAAATATATGATTGGCAGAATCGTAGAAATGCTGGATTAAGATCGTCTAGGGCAGTGGTCCCCAACCCCCGGGCCATGGACCGGTAGCGGTCCGTGGATCAATCAGTACCGGGCCACACAAGAATCATATATCTTTAAGTTGGCAGATAAAGTAGCTGCATTTAAAGCCAAACTGGATTTGTGAGGACGGCGCGTGAACAGAGGCATATTGGACACGTTTCAAACATTAGCAGGGATTTTGTGTGAGACTGAGCCTGCGCCCTCACTCACCAAGCTGGTGCATGATCACCAGTCTTAGCTGCTAAAGGAGTTTGAGCGCTACTTCCCAACCTCAAACGTTATCTGCCTAATTTCTAGCAGCTAAATGTGTCTGGAAAAATATTCTAAGGCTTTTATTCTCATAAACCACGTGGACGTGAATGCGCACTAGACTTGTACGCGCTCTTTCCGGCAATCTTCCTTCTGCTATTACCCCCAGATGGGACCATCTCATTGCAAAGAAACAAGCTCAGGGCTCCCACTGATTTAGCGTTATGCACAGTTTTTGATGTTATAATATGTTATATTGTTGGAGCAATGTGTTAATAAAGTTATTTCTTCCTAATGTTATAATAGCATTGTAATGTTGGAGCAATATGCTAATAAAGTTCCATATGAGTACACAGTGGATTCATATTTATTATTATTATTATTATTATTATTATTATCCAGAATGGACGGGGCAACCATTACTGCATCCAAAATGGTGAAAAGCCTTGGAGTAACGATTGATGACCAACTAAACTTCTCTGACAACATTTCTAGAACTGCTCGATCGTGCAAATTCGCACTCTACAACATCAGAAAGATCCAACCCTTCCTGTCTGAACATGCAGCTCAACTCCTTGTTCAAGCTCTTGTTCTTTCCAGACTGGACTATTGCAACTCTAACAACTAACTCTATCAAACCTCTTCAGATGCTTCAGAATGCAGCAGCACGATTGGTCTTTAATGAACCTAAAAGAGCACACGTCACTCCGCTACTCATCCATTTGCACTGGCTGCCAGTTGCTGATTGCATCAAATTTAAAGCTGATGTTTGCTTACAAAGCCATTTGTGGCTGTGTCTCTTCTTATCTGCTCTCACCTCTGCAGATTTATGTGCCCTCCAGAAACTTGCATTCTGTGAATGAACGTCGCCTCGTGGATCCATCCCAAAGAGGTAAGAAATCACTTTCCCGAACGCTCGCGCTCAATCTGCCCAGTTGGTGGAATGAACTTCCTAACTGCATCAGAACGGCAGAGTCACTCGCTGTCTTCAAAAAGCGACTAAAAACTCAACTATTTAGTCTACACTTTCCTTACTAATATGAAACTCCCTCGCTGACTCCTCCACTAACTACAAAAAAAAAAAAAAAAATTACTAATGCTTTCCTTCATAGACTTTAAACACCTGAATTGTTGCTCTTATAGTTGTGTAAATTGCTTCCTTGTTCTCATTTGTAAGTCGCTTTGGATAAAAGCATCTGCTAAATGACTTAATGTAAATGTATTAATATTTCAACCCCCAGTCCGCAGTAAAATTGTCAAGTGTTGACCGGTCTGCAGTTAGAAAAACGTTGGGGACCACTGGTCTAAGGGGTTAAATCCAGATCGCAATCTTTTTTTCGATTAATTGTGCAGCTTTACTTTGAACATTTTATTTTGAGAAACATTTAGAATATTTTGGAGCAGTAAACATGTCAGGCTAAATCATTCAAATAAACCATTGGCTTCGGCTCTTGTTTAAAAGACATAGATTTCTTTACAATTTAAATCAGCATCTTTGTAGTTTTTCTGCTGAAGATACTGTTACAAAAAAAAAAAATAATAATATTATACATACCTTAGGAATGGTATAGCAGAAAATGTTGGCGGTTTTAAAACAGCGGTATACCTTGAAAACGGTTATAGTCACATGCCTAATTATTACTATATAAAATATACTGTATTTTTTATTTTATTTTTTTTTTTTTAAAGGGACAGTCTAAGTTTCCTCTAAACATCTGTTCACAGTTTCAAATCCCACCAAAGCTTATGTTATTTTTGGACTCCTTGATAGAGTGCATGTCATTTCTCATTGGAGAAAGTTAAACGGAAGCAAATGTTACATAGATTCCTTAAAAAAAAAAAAAAGTCAAACAGCCCTTTTCTCATTAAAAACAACATTAAAAACAAATTGTTTATCTGGGACGCTCAATGATGAATTACTTTAGCACAAAAATATGCCTTCTTTAGCATCATGTCAAGCGTCATTTAGGCTATACATCGCATTAGCAAACGTTGATTAGCCAAGAACAACATATCCATTCACATCTTTTTAAGTCCACATATTAAAAAGTGTGAGTCATAACACCACTTTGCAACACTCTGGCAAAACAAAACCAAATGCTAACATAAATAGAATCAAAACAGTTAAGCCTGTTGACAAATTGAATAAGGAGACAACACAAAAGTCTTTGTCTGAAAGCCTTGCAACATGCTTCATTCCCTTTCCACAAACAGCATAGTTGTTTAATTGGATAAACGCAGCACAACTCGTGCTCTCCGCTACATTTTGGACCTGTGTTTTGTAAACATGCAGCAGACTTACATATTCTGCTTTAAATGGGTAGATGCTTGAGAAGAAGGATGGAGAAAGCAGCGACTTCACATAGATAAGTGCTACTAAGCAACGTCAAGCATCCGCTCATCCACCAATCACAGAACAGATGCAGAGTGTTAACTGGGGGAAAACTTCAAATACACAAATAACAAACCGTAAACAGAATGCTCCGTATTTCCCGGCAATCCAGCTGTGTTTTTGTTATGAAACTGGAGTTACGCAAGATATTTACATAAGCACTGAATATTCAGCTTTTATTTTTAAATCAATCTTATATTAGTTTTTTTTATTTTTATTTATTGTTGTTTATTATTGTTTTTCAAGTCACAGCTAAACTTTTAAAGGTAAACCACTGCAATTGTACTTTCCCAATTGAGAGAAAAAAAAGAAGCCTAAAATAAAAAAATTTTAAAAAATTGACTGATTTGTGGAACCCCTAAAACTAAAAGCACTATTAAATATAAATATGTATAATAAAATTGAAAAAATAATTATAATCAGAATTATTTACATGATATAATTGTAAAATTAATAGCAATACTATTATAATATTAAATATAACATTGAATAATTATGATCTGAATCATTTACATAATATAAATGTAAAATAATAACAGTAATATTAACAATTAGACATGAATATTATTATTATTATTAATATTATTATTAGTAGTAGTAGTAGTAATAATAATTATTATTATTATTACTATTATTATTAATAATAATTATTATTAATATTATTATTATAACAATTACAACAACAATTATTATTATTATTATTATTATTATTATTATTATTGTAACACAATAATAAATCAATAATCATATAATAATAATAATAATAATAATAATACATTATTAATATAATTACATTTACAACAAATTTTAATATTAATATTGTTATTACTAATATTATATTATTATTTATAATAATAATAATGATAAAATAGCTTTTGCTGTAATGATCACAAATAAAATTTATAATAACAATAATAATAAAAATATTTACAATAACAAAAAATGTTACTATTATTAAAATTACTATTATTTAACAATAATAATAATAATAATAATAATAATAATAATAATAATAATACAATAATAATATACATTATTATTGTAATAATTACAACAACAAATCTTACTATTTTAAACAACAACTATAACTTGGTTGCTGTAATTAGCATAAGTAACAATAATATTAACATTAATAATAATAATGATAATAATTATTATTATTATTATTATTATTATTATTTTGATAATTACAACAAACGTTACTATTATTATTATTGATAACAATAACCGATAATAATAATAATAATCATAATAATAATAACAATAATAATATTAACGACAACAACAACAATAATATTAATAATAATAATAGTAAAATATTTATATAAATTATTATTGTGATAATTACAACAACAAACATTACTATTTGAATAATAATATGTATATTAATAATGATAATAATAAATTAGCTGTTGCATCTGTAATTATCATAAGTAATAATAATATTAATAAAAATAATGATTATTATGATAATTACAACAAACGTTACTATTATTATTACTATTATCATTATTAATAACAATAATCCGATAATGATAATAATAATAATAATAATAATAATAATAATAATAATAATATATTGATTGTTGTGTTTGTTATTATGATAATGAGTCAAAAATATAATAATATTTTGTGTGTGTGAAACCCCCAATGGAATCTAATATATAGTAAACATGAATAATAAATTTGGCTATAATAATATTAACTAGAATTGTACATTTCCTAAAGGAAATGTGAATGGGGTTTGCGTGGCAAATCGATGGGGTACAAAATGGTACTAAACTGGGCAATAGCACTGGAAAGGTAAGAAATGGTGGTTGCTAAGATGTTGCTAGGCGGTTGCTAGGGTGTTCTGAGTGGTTGCTAGGTGGTTGCTAGGGTGTTCTGAGTGGTTGCTTAGTGGTTGCTAAGGTGTTGCTAGGCGGTTGCTAGGGTGTTCTGAGTGGTTGCTAGGCGGTTGCTAAGGTGTTGCTAGGTGGTTGCTAAGGTGTCCTAAGTGGTTGCTAGGCGGTTGCTAGGGTGTCCTGAGTGGTTGCTAGGTGGTTGCTAAGGTGTTGCTAGGCGGTTGCTAGGGTGTCCTGAGTGGTTGCTAGGTGGTTGCTAAGGTGTTGCTAGGCGGTTGCTAGGGTGTCCTGAGTGGTTGCTAGGTGGTTGCTAAGGTGTTGCTAGGCGGTTGCTAGGGTGTCCTGAGTGGTTGCTAGGCGGTTGCTAGGGTGTTCTGAGTGGTTGCTAGGTGGTTGCTAAGGTGTTGCTAGGCGGTTGCTAAGGTGTCCTAAGTGGTTGCTAGGTGGTTGCTAAGGTGTTGCTAGGCGGTTGCTAGGGTGTCCTGAGTGGTTGCTAAGGCGTTGCTAGGCGGTTGCTAGGGTGTCCTGAGTGGTCGCTAGGCCCTTACTAACGCATTACTAGGCGGTTGCTAGGCGGTTGCTAGGGTAATTTGGGTGGTTGCTAGGCAGTTGCTAGAGTACCCTGGGTGGTTACTAGGCAAGCCTCACATACATGCCTGATAAAATATTAATACTTAGTGAGCATTTCTAGCAAGTTACAGTACTTGGCTAGTCCATATTAGCAAGTAGCTAGCCACTGCTAGCATGTGTACCATATAGGACGTTCCGTTTGCTAGCATGAGTCAAACGAGCCAATCCCCAAGTCTCTACGATGTTCTGATGCTGAGATATAGCTGTTGATGAATGGTTGCTAGGGTACTCTGTTTTGTTGCTATAGGCGAGGTTACATAGTGAACTTGAATGTGGTTGGCTGTCTAAGTCAGATGAACCAACCCCCATGTCTCTATAACACTTCTATGCAAAGATATGCATGTAGGCCTATTTTAATGGAAGTCTATGGGACCAATTTGGGGGCGTGGCTTGTGAGCTTCATTATCATATTGAGATGCTCATTGGTTGTCTGAGTCCCATGAGCCAACCTCTAAGTCTAAAGGACACTGCTAAGCAAAGATATGCATGTAGGCCAGTTATAATGGCAGTCTTTGGGACCAGTTTGGGGGCGTGGCTTGTGAGCTTCATTACCATATTGAGATGCTCATTGGTTGTCTGGGTCCAATGAGCCAACCCCTAAGCCTATATGACACTGCAATGCAAAGATATGCATCTAGCCCTATTATAATAGAAGTGTATGGGATCAATTTGGGGGCGTGGCCTGTGAGCTTCATTATCATATAGTGATGCTGATTGGTTGCCTGAGTCAAATGAGCCCACCTCCATGTCTCTATGACACTCCTATGTAATGTTATAGATGTGTGACCTTTTTAATGGAAGTTAATGGGATGTGCAATGGGATGTCCCACTCCTTGTTAAGTCAATGGGGCAGTTATTAAGGGTCTTTAAATGGTTTGGGGGGGCGTGGCTTGTGAGCTTCAAAATCATATTGAGATGCTGATTGGTTGCCTCAGTCAAGTAAGCCAACCCCCAAGTCTGTATGACACTGCTATGTACTGTGATTGACATGTGAGTCAAGAAATGAATGGGAGTCAATGGGCCATGTAAATTCAATGGGGACCCCTTTGGGACGTCCTAGCACCCCATGGGTACAACTTATACCCCTTTTTGGGGTATGTTCTCATACAGGCTGCAACCCCCTACAGATGTTGCGAATCCCATATTTCTACGAATTTCACACTTGGCGCTACAACGCTTTAAAGGTCGTCCCATTTCGCGGCGCGTTAAGTGCTCTTCTAGAAAAATGAATGGGAGTCAATGGGGCCAATGAAAGTCAATGGGAGAACTTTGGGACGTCCTAGAGCCCCAGAGGTGCAACTTATACCCCCTTGCGAGGTATGTTCTCACTTAGGCTGCAACCCCCTACAGATGCTGTGAATCCCATAATTCTATGAAATTCACACTCGGCGCTGTGATTCGTCAAAGTTCGGCTCAATGTTAAGTCTATGGGATTTTTGGGCAGGTTTTTTGGCCCCTGCGGGGCCAAAAAACCCCCCACCGCTTATAAAAGTCATAGCACACCATTCCCGATAGAACCGGACGATTTGACACCACTTTCAAGGGTCTGGGGCGAAAGCTGCGGGACAAGTTACGCGCCGAACTTTTGGCAGAATTAAGAATAATAAACCACAATAGTAAGAATGGACTTTGCCTAAGGGCAAACCCCATTAATAACCGATATGATAAAATGTAAGTATATAAAAGAATAAGATTTTATCTTGTGTTATCATTGCTTTTAATGCTAACCTATAACAGCCAAATATATATTGCAATGTAAATGTAAAGTGAGTCCTGGGTCCTTTGTTTTTACAGTCTTGTGTTTGAAGAGAAAAAGAAAACTGCATAACATATAGCTGGATGTCAGAGCTGTGAGAAAAATCAGTAACCTCCTAAGTTCCACCAAATAAACACAATGTCACGAACATATTTTATTATTTTGAAATCTGTCGGCAAAAGCTCATTCGACTGAAAATTGCTTGAAAAATGAGGACTATATTTAAAACGCTGCCTGCACCCCACACAATTCTTGCTATGACCTCTTTCTATTGAACTGAGGAGCGTCCCAGTTCCCACATCTCGTTTCCAGATTGGACCGGTTGCTCGTTGTGTCCGTCCTCACGTCCCTAAGGCCCCCAAACAAAAACAGGCCTGGGACTCTAAGTCAAACAACAGCACATCAAAAGCACATCATAAGAAACATCCCTCAATTAATGCATCATGATTACTTAAACAGTAAATACTGTAAAGACCACATCCGGTACAAATAGCCACTGGATGATTTACCGAATATTTACAGTTTTATGACTTCATTAGACAATAAAAGTTTACAACAATTATTCTGGAAATAATTCTTTCAATAAGCTTTATTGTCAGATTAGTGTATGATTCATGTTTAGATTCACAAATACAAAAGTATTAAAGGGAAAATTCATCCAAAAATTTTAGTTTGCTGTTACGAACCGCACAGTTTTGCTGCGTGTATGTTCTTTCTGTCTTTCTCTTTCTCTCTCTCTCTCTCTCTCTGTACCGGCCCTGTCATTTTCTCAGGTACCGCCTACTTTGGAGCACTATTGGCTGACAGGACTGCCAATCCTAATCAACCATGTGACGATGACTTCTCTCTCTGCCAATCGCGTTCGTTGCAGAGCCCTTTAAAAACGGAAGCGGCAACGGGGAGAGATCAGCTGTTGTTGTTTTGGCGTGTTGTCTGTTTGGTGGTGTCCGTGTGCGTTGTCGCTTTTACTGATGTGTGGTTTGATTGAGATCTATTGATGTTGACTTTAAGTGAGTAACTGATGACTTTGAGTGAGATTTGTTTGAGAGTTCTGACGTGTGTTTCTGCATCTATAGCCCGCTAATGCTCCATTCAAAACCTTCTGTGACTTGACAAGGGAGATCTGGAACAACATAGTAAGTCACGTGACATACATATTTGCACGCAGGATTATTGATGTATAGACACACTAGTTAGCGAAGTGCGCTAATTTTGTATTTTTATTTATTAGTTAGAGTAAGTTCAGGGCGCTTTGCGCTGAAGACTTTTCTTTTCATATTGTTATTTTCTTATTTAGTGGATTGGGGAGGAGATTAAGGGAATGTTTTTGTTATATTTATTTCTTTGATTTCCATGCGCAAACTTCAGTTCCCTCTCCTATTTGTCTTGGTTCTTTTCAAATTTATCTTATGGTTTGTAAATATTGTAAATAATGTGGGAGCAATAAATCTTTTGCGGTGCTAATTTGTTGTTTGGTGTTTTCTTTTGCCATTCTTCAACATCAGTTTATACTTTGGTCATCTTTATGTTACTCCTTTTAATACCCTAGACAAATTGCCATCAAGGATCGTAACATTTGCGGTTAATTTACTTGCATAGATGCATAGTTTTGTTTCACAAGATCTCGATTAGTGGTGCAACTGATCACAAATTTCACAATTGGGTTCACATTATGGGTTTTAAGTCAAAGATCGGACCATCGTTCAGCAAAAAGGGGAGACAATTAAAAAAATGTACTTTTTGCTTACAGGGCATCAATAAAGATGCACGATCCCTTTACTTGGATCGGATATCGGTTCAATATTGCATATTTTTGCAGGATCGAGTATCAACCAGCTGATACCAATCCAAATCCGATCTTGCGGATGCGCTAAATTCGGTGCAATTTAAGCCAACAAAAGCCACAAAGACAGCCTATTTAAAAGTTATTTTGTAGGCCTACTCTATCCCAAATGTTCTAAAGCCATTCTCTAGTTTAATGTGAAGTACAGATGAATATTTAAGTGCTTAAATTGATGTTCAGTTCAGCGCTTCCCAACGCTGCACCTGTCAATTATTCTCTATTCATTCACAATTCACACTGCGTGTCGCGTTCATGACAACACATGAAACTTTTTCCAAGACTATTTGATACTGTTAGTTTTAATAATCAGTGGAGAAATGCGTTGAGTTTTGCATTAAATGGGTTCATTTTGGTTTTATATCAGCCGATTGCATTTGTGACAGGAGTAGAGAGGGTTATTACCTGCTCTTCACTCACAAAGGCCTACATGAAACATTAAATTAGAGAAGGTTTAATGATAAACTGGACTGATCCTCAATGCACTGATTTCTTCCCTTTGTTTAGATGTTTTGGAATTGTCCACAGATACCGGAGGGCTGTGTCAGTCTCAGTAATACATCAAGCACTTCATTCACGCACCGGCTGTGCAGACACTATGTGCGCTGCTCTGTAAAATTATTCTCAGAATAAATTTCTGTTCTCTCATCCTTTCGACTGAATTTATGTTTTCGAGAAGAATACTTTAAGTGCTGTTAATAGTCTGTAAAGCCTGGCTCACTGTGGTCAAAGTACTTGATTCAATTAATAAAAGTGAAAATGATGAGCACAATATAGATTGTCATTATTATTTAGCTTAAAATGACAGTGAAAATTCACAATTTCATATTATTTATATCAATATTTTATTTAACAGACCAGTTTGTGTTTTGGCGTTGAAACATATAAGCGGACCTTGTTTTGAACTTTCTCCATCTCATCACTGCGGGATTTGTCGAGAGATTATTAAGTAAAACTGGCCTCAGACTGTTTAGTTAAGTCTGTGTCGAGCCTGCAAGAAAATAACAGGCTTTGCCAAAAGGCTGATTAATTGATTAACACTTGCTGTCAATATTAGTAGCCTATTACATGTTACAAAGAAAAATCTTAATATTAAAAAGGAAACTTAAGCTGGACCACAACAGACCAATGTCATAACGAATGCTCAAATACCATAGTGTAGCTTACAGCAAGCATCATGTTTTTAGCTAGTGTCTGTTAGAGCTGCACGATTCTGGCTAAAATGAGAATCGCGATTTTTTTTGCTCAAAATAAAGATCACGATTTTCTCACGATTTTGTAGATGTAAAATAAAGGTATGGTAAAAACTATGAAAAATTATGTGTAGGTCTACCGGTTTCTAGAAATAATTATACTTATAATAATTCTGATGTTGAATTATTATGTTTGAGATATATGCTTGCACTCTGTCATATTAGACAAATTTATTCACTGGTAAAATCAGACATTTGCCATTATCAGATTATACTCAACAATATATAGGCTAGAGTAATTATACTGACATTGTAAACATTTATTTTCATGCACAACTGTGTGTTCGCTATGAAAGAAAAAACATATCAAATGCTTGTCGTAATCATTACTCTGAAATGCGATACGATCATTGAAATGAAGTGCACACTTTCGGTTTCATTTTGACTGCTAAGTGCTTGTTCATACTTTGCGCGTGGCTCCCAAACGATCACTCTGTGCCACAAACTGAATATTATTTACATCTGTATTACCTGTTACTCGCAACATATGCAGGTTCTGTTTACTAAAGTAGACGCCCGCACGTCTATCATTAAGTAGAGCGTGCGTGCGCCCTCTCTGTGATAACAGCTCATGGTCAGCAGCTCACGTCACGTGTGATTTCCCGGCCGAAATTTTGTCTTATATGAAGACAAAAATGACATTTTTAGGTAAATTATACCTTATAAATACAGTATGTGACTCATTCAACATCCTTTGGAGGTGTCAATGTCACTGAGCAATGTATGTGAAACAATGAAAAGACTCATGCAGCCGCCTTTTCTTCTCTCCTGAACTTGAAAATATGGGCAGAATTTGGAAATGTTGGATTAAGATCGTCTAGGGGGTCGAATCGAGATCGCGATTTTTTAACGATTAATCGTGCAGTTCTAGTGTCTGTCATAGACAGTAGGCCTATAGGTCTGTTAATTTTACTAAAGAAGATATATTAGTTGAGTTTATCACTAGAGCTATAGAAACTGTATTATGCTAAAAATAAATAAATAAATAAATTTAAAATAAAAAAAACACCACGCCACAGTATCAGGATCAAATCTGTATCAATCGATACCTATAGCTTTTCATATCAAGATTGGAACAGTTCCAAAAAAATTGTATCGGTGCATCCCTAGACAGCAAGGAAATTTTCAGTTTTAACAAAAACAACTTATAGAATGTGTTTATACACACACAAAAAGCAAGAAAGAAATAACCAGCTGAATAAATAAGATATTTCAAACTCATGTTGCTGATAATGCTAAACATATAAACTTAACATTATAATCTTTAACATTATAAAATTTAACAAACAACAACTTAATATAATATTTTTTCCTCGTTTTCAATTAATGATTAAGTAACTCATAAAAACAAGTTTTCAGTGACACATTTTTGATGGCTGATTGTTGCCACCTGTTGGCTAAACACTGTAATCGCTAAAACCTTCATTTGGAGCATCAAGTTGCTTTTAAACAGTGAAGTTCATATTTACTGTAATATCAGTACACATTTATAAATGCAGAATAACTATAAACCGTTATATCAGTACTTCTATGCTATTTGATTGATTGAAACTCAAAAAAGTTTAATACTGGTTAAAAAGACAAAAGACTGAATCTCCTTCTTGATCAAACACAGATTTGAACACACCTCATAGGGTTAATAAACATGCACAAATCACAGACCACTCATAATTGCATGGGTGTGTGAATTGAGATTCAGAGCCTTTAATGATTAATTGTGCGGCTGAATGCATTAATGCAGACTAAACAAGCAGTGACAGTAAACACCTTTAATAACCGAAGACATGCAGTATGCAATCACAAATATCATCATCATTATATTTTACAGGGGAGTAGTGTCGTCACGATACCAAGATTCTGACTTCGATATGATATCTAGATTAAATATGATTATACAAATTCTAAATCGATCCTAGAGCATAAAAAAAGAATGCCAGTGAGTAACTTTTTATTTATAAATAAGTATTAGAATTTGTTGCTCTAAAACAGAGTAGATTTTTTTAAATAAAGTAAAATAAATATATATATATATAAATAAAAAGTTTATAAATGTATAAATAAGAAAATATACATAAAAAAGTATATTTTGTCAACAATCCAGCTGAGCTGTTTTAATACTATGCAAATACATTTTTGCAGCTTTGTTTACATAAACAATTCGCTGTAGATACGGTTGCACACAACATTTTTTGTCTGTTTCTCAAAAATCGAACCTGGAGATGTTGCTTGGACCTCACTGTTCATGTCACAGCCATCCTGTCATATTCATAAATAATATATATTTATACATACAGATTTTCGCAATATATGTTACATATTCATATGTACATTTTTAAATCTTTAAAATAGAAACATTACCTTATTTAAATATGGATTTGCATTCCTGTATACTGTATATGCAGAAGCGTGCGATCAGCTTCTGCTTTCATTTTTGACTTGACCGCCTCAAGCTTAAACTCAGCCTGTTGACACTGGGCAGGCACATACGTCTATTTATCATGAATGTATTGTAAGGTTTCAAATGAATGACAAGAAAGTTGTTTTTTTTTTTACTGAAGTTATGCAGAAATTGGACAGACATTTTTCTCTGCTTACAGCATGCATGCAGGTATGCCTTTCATAAAAGAGTGATTAAATGCATAAATATAGGGGTAGACCAGTTCATACATGATATTTTACGTCATACATATTTGGCGAAATTGTGGTCTTAAGTAAATGAGTGCGGGTGCTACTCTGTCAACACTACAGGAAACTCAAAATGCTCTCATACATGCAATTTGAATGATGCAAGAGGATTTTTAAGTTCTTCTGTCCTAGTGTACTTTTAAATATCTGAAAACTAAAATAAAAGTTATTTGGTTGAAACACTGATAAATTGTGATTCATAACTATTACCACAAACATCTTTCTTTAGCTTAGGATCAGAAACTGTAGGAGAGCAGATTTGAATTTATTAGCTGATCATGTGAGCCACTGAACGTCTCATCACACCGGTGTGATCGTACACGGCAAAAACCAGTCAAGACTGATCACACCAGTGTAATTGTACACATCAAAAGATTATTGATCTACTGAATAATTATGTCATCTACATCAACATCTGTGCTCAGAGTAAATTAACAGTAGTTAGTCAGAGTATGTTAACAGTAACATACAGTAAGCTTTCAGTTTGGGGCGATCGCTTCCTTTAAGATTATGATTTATGCCCATTATTCAATATGATTTTTCAGCATCATCATTTTAGTCTTCAGGTGTCACATGATCCCCCAGAAATCATTTATAAACTACATCAAATTGTGCCGATAAATATTTTTGATGAATGGAAATATAGATTTTTTTTTAAATCATTAGTTTAAATGTTGAACATGCCTATCCTTGCACTTTTAATTAATTCAACGCATCTATGCCAAATTAAACTATTTTAAAAGAAATTATACAGACTCAAAGGCCCCGTTTACACTGCCAGTCAAATGTGACCTAATTCCGATTTATTGCTCATATGTTACAAAGACGGATCTGTTCTACGAAAAGAAAAAAAAACGCATCCATTTGGATATTCAGAGACTGGTTTCATATGTGGAAATTAATCGGATGTAAATCGGATATGTGACAATGCGACTATCATGTAAACTGGCAGATCAGATTTATTGCGGCATTCTGTTTTTTACACGTCATTAAACTTGCGACAATGTGGTACTTCTCTGTGGTTTAATGATGTAGAAGGAAGAGCGTGTGTGGAGAAGTCGACGTGGTTAACAACAACAACAACAACAACAACAACAACAACAACAAGAACAGAGGAAACACGAAAGAGGAAAGTGGTCAGTCGCCACAGTTTTCTCCCACCAGACCTGAAATCTCTCTTTTACTCACAAATTCCTCTGAATGGTGAAGGACAGCGTTTATAAACCATAGGCGCAAGCTGCAATGATGGCCCTTTCCCTCCTTCTTCGCCTCAACATCATTTTAAAGTTGGGCGAACTTCGCATATTATTTCGCAGAGCTAAAAGCAAGACATTTTTTTTCCATCGTGGCTAGTGTGGTGCAGATGCTAGAACCCGCATTTATGCATATGCAACGTCGTAAATTGCATAGCAAGTGTAAACGCATGAATCGGATATGGGTCACAATTAAAAAATGTGTAAACGGACAGGCAAAAAATCAAATCGGATTTTGGGCATCAAGAACTGGTTGTCGTCAATTTTTTTTCATTTTAATAAAGAAAAAACTGAGCTGGTCTGGTTTGGCGATCCTAAGCCTCTGCATTTCTCAGGTTTTGGTGAGCTATCAACTTATCAAAAACCTGTTGTTAGAAACCTTGGGTTTCATTTTGATAGTGATCTGAAACTTAACAAACAAGTAAATTCAGTTGTTAAATCCAGTTTTCACCATCTACGACTTGTGCCAAAAGTGAAGTAATTTCTCTCTTTTAATGACCTTGAGAAGGTGATCCATTGCAGATGCTTGAAATCTGGCCTTAAAACGACAGCTTGTTATCAAAAATCACCCCCAAATTTTTGACTGAATATAAGGGCTGAACTAAGAATACATCAAGGGTTAAACAGTATTCTAGGTTTTTGTGCCAAAACCTCAACATATGCTATCAATGTCTGATACGGAAAAGCTTATTCATGCTTTCATAACCTCTCGATTAGATTGTAATGCGTTACTAGGCGGTTGCCCTGCTGGCCTAATTAACAAACTTTAGCTATTGTTTAAATGCAGCTGGTAGAGTGCTTTCCTGAACAAATAAATTTGATCATATTGGCTCCCTATTAAATATCGTATAAATTTTACAATCTTATTGACTACCTATACAAAACCCTAACGGCTTAGCTCCACAGTATTTGAGGGAGCTCCTGGTGTATTATAGCCCCTCACGTCCACTACGCTCAATTAATTCTGGACAATTGATTATTTCTAGAGCGGGTTTGCGACGGGGGCGGGGGATCGGCGATGCCGGCTCAGCATCGTGTTGTTTATTGGCCATCGACGATAGACGATAGCATTGTCTATCGGCCCAACACTATTTAAGATAATACATTTTTAGTGCCTTCATGTGAATTATACTATGTATGTATCAAAAAGAATTGCAAAAATAAGCCACTACAAATTTTGCATATCTTTCTTTCTTTAGATGGGCAAACAGATGTTCCAACACCAAACTCACATAACTGGTTGCTAAATTTGACTCAATGAAGTTGATTAAATATCATTCTTCAAACAATGAATACATGCCTTGATTGTTTTAACAATATTTTTTATGTATTTTACTATTTATATAACAGTCTTTGATTTATAAAGTAACATATGTGTGCTTAAAATGATAGTTTCAAAGAATGCATAAATATCGCACTATATTTCATTAAATATGGTGAATAAGAAAAATGCTGAACATATTAATGCTAGTTTTTCATTAAATCGCCAAAATCACCCTCTTATAATTCTCTGTACCAGCTATTTAACCTTTAAGATCAGATTAATCCCGTTTATTCAAACTTATCTACAGCTAAAACAACATCACAGAAAGGAAAACGCAGCTTATTTTAAGAAAGAACGACTAGTGGCCTGAAAATTAATGTTATCTTGCAACCATGCAGTGAGCTTCAAAGCAGAACAAGATAAGCCTTACCCCCACAAACTGCTCTTTTCGAACCACACCTGCAATGTTTCCCTCCCAAGTTAGAAACACAATATCCAGTCTGCGCCAGTGCCTTGGTGAATTGCCACCCGCGCTGACCTTTGCAATTGGCTCTAAACACAAGCCCAAGGCCTAGCTAGCCAGTGAAATAACATGGCATTCTGACGAAGGCCTCCATTGTGATATTGTTCTACAGACCACAGCATCTATAAATGAAAAGGTTATTCTGCAACCCTCCCATAAGTCCCACAGGGCTGAAAAGTGCTGCTGTTGACAAAAAAACTGTAAGGCCAAATATAAAGCTACGAGGTACACCTAAAAACAAAACAATCCTAAATTGTTTCAGCTCAGCATTTCTAAACTGATTATGCTCTAGATCTCAGCAAATGCCATCGGAAGATCAATGTTTACACGCAGCGGACCATTAGATTTGTCTCTGAGGAATGCAAACATAAACAATGGGAGGCTAAAAGCCACGAGTCTATGGCATGCTTTGCACAAACTGCATTTATTAAAGTGACTTTGTCAATATGCTTATACTATTTTATTGATTTTATAGTGTTATTTCTAGTGGTGTAACAGATCACAAATCTCATGGTTCAGATCACATAATGATTTCTTTTTTTAGTGATGCACTGAGCCATTTTTTGGATCGGCCAAAATGAGGAAGAGACATGTAATTTGCTTTCCATTTATTATAAAAACAGTACTGCAAGACACTTTTGGTTTTAACAAACATAAGTTGTGCCTAGTTCAGACTGCGTGATTTTAGCCCCGATTTTGGCTCGCCGACAGGTTTTGAGAAATCGCCGACAAATGCCTGAAATCATAGGCAAATCGCTGCTCGTGCAAGTGAGTGACAATCACATAGTATGAACTATCAAAGACGCGATCTGAGAGAATCGCCAATGAGTCGCCGATGCCTGCGAGATATTTGGTGTGCTAAATATCTGGAGCTGTCGGCGATTCAAATCATGCCGTATGAATTGAGTTTTGACTGAAAATAACATCGGTGATCGCCTACAGCCAATGAGAGAGCAGCATTCACTAGTGTGTGTATACCTGCTGCAGGCCAGCGGGAGGCTGGGGGAGAAGTTAAAAGCGCTCATTTTCGGTTTATTTAGACCCACGAAATGGAGGAAAAACTAGTGGAGGTTTGACAGGACTCAGGAGCAACCGTGTCTGTTTGACGTTTCATACAGAAAGAAATTAGTTTATTATCAACGTTGAGATGGTTGAAATGGCTAATTCCCTTTAAACCCAGGTGAGCAAATATGTACATTTTCTACCCCATTAAAGGCTTCTTACTCATTATGGAGTTAATAACAAAAGATATACTACGTGTTTTTGGCTGTGAGACATAGTTTGGACGAACTTGTCGGCGATTCTTCCTATAGTAAAGTCATGCAATGTGAAAGTCCCTGTCGCCAATCCATCTTGCAGTGTAAACAAAGCAGCGACGAAACGCTAGCCCAGATAGTCACGCAGTGTGAAAACATCTGTGACACGACTATTGTGAAAATCATGCAGTCTGAACTTGGCCAAAGAACCTGTAATTTTATTACAAATAAAATGAAGAATTAACCAGCTGAAAAAAAATAAATAGCAAAATAATAGTAAAATATTCATTACTTCATAATAATAATTACATTATTCGTTACTGTTCCTGAATGCTGATAAGGCTAAATGTAGAAATCTAACATTATAATTTGTACAGCCCATATTTATTTTAGTCTAATTTTCAATAAATGATTCAGTTATTCACTCATAAAACTTCATCCATTGCTAGATGGATCATTTTTGAAAAATTATTCAGTGGCATATTTTTGATGGCTGGTTGTCGCCACCTATTGATTAAGTGGCTAATCACACTCAATGCACTTTTCTATCCTAAAAACGTGAGCCGCACCATACTACCTTATTTTGTTGACAAGAAAAAAGTACACTTTTTATGCTGCTTAAAATATTTAATTTCAATTTTTTTTGACAAATATTGCAATTGCGAATTGATTTTTAGCTCACTAATCTGCAACAGCTCCTAAAAATTACCTGGTTTTGTTTTGTGTCTATGACTTTGAAAGCAAAATATTCCCATATGAGCAATGCTGTTTTTCTTTGATTTGAATTAGTCTATTAATGCTTATGAAGTGGCAGATGCCATCACCCCACTTCTCCGCGCTTTCCTGTTTGTTTTCTTTTTTCTTTTTATTTGTGGGCGTTCCACATGGTTTGGTAGCGCAATTCTGAATGGACAGAACAAAGTGTTCTCACTCAGTTGATTAGTAAGAATATCACACAGACAGCATTCACATACTTTCTCTAGATGGGAAAAATTAAATAGCACATATACATTTCATATTGCACCCTCTTACGATTCGCTAATCACAATGTTTCAAATTGCTATTGCAATTCGATTTATCGCACAGCCCTAGTCACTAGGCAACAACTCAATCAGCTGAGTATTGTGCGCGAATGTTGCTGTTGATATTAACAATTTTAAAATGTAACAATATTGTGATATTCAGGATTTGTGATTCATACAGCTCCAGATAATTAAAAATAGCAACCACAAGTCTCTCCTCCACCCTCAAAAGTCTTCGTGGTTGTCTTGACAACACAAACACTAAACACTAAAATAATTACAGGCACCTCAACAGACACCCCGCCTATGATTTCATTTGATTGGAGAATGAAACTGATGCGACTGACGCAACATGCTATTTCTGCTCAAAGTTGACTTTTTTTTAACTGAGCGCACAGAACGCAACAGCAAAAACACAAGCCGCGCAGGGCAGTGTTCATTTTGACAGCAAATTTTCATTTTGTTTAGTCTTAGTCTTTTGACTGAAATGTTATTTTAGTTTTATTTTAGTCCTCTGAATCATTTTAGTTTTAGTCGATTAAATTTCATAAGATTTTAGTCGACTAAATCCACTCTAGATTTAGTTGACTAAAATTTCTTTGGTTTAAGTGTAATTTGGAATAAAACATGATTTAATCACATCCAGCAACTACTGTGGACCAGTTAGTTTTCAAATGTGTGTGTGTGTGTGTGTGTGTGTGTGTGTGTGTGTGTGTGTGTCATGCATCAAACACCAAGATTAATTCTAATTGGATTGTAATTCAAATTTTCCAAACAACATTCCTCAATCACGTTCTCATCTTGTTATTTGTCAACGAAAATATAAAAATGTATTTTTATTATAGTTGTCGTCATCATCACTCAATTTTTATTCAGTTTTCATCGGTAAAAACTTGTTCGTCATGAAAATTATGACAAATTTTTCATTAACAAAATTACACTGGCACAGGGTGCCAAGCAGCGTACAAAGCGCTCGCGGCCGTTAGTAATCCATTTAAAAAAGGCACCTCTCAATGCAAAAAGCGTATTCGGTGTAATTGGCCCCTAAATAATGTCATTGCTGCCAACAGCTTTCATTTTTAAGCATCGTTAAATGCATATTTTTTTTATTTTAATCTTTACCATAAACATAAGTGGTTATACTAATATGGTATATAAACTATAAACTGTTATCTCAGTACTTCTGTGTTATTTGACTATCTATCTCTAAAGACTTTAGATTTTTGCGTTTTCAGATTTGAATGCAGCGATTCGAAGGATTAATAAACATATGCAAATCACCATCATATATAATTTATGTTAGGCGAGAGTTGAGATGCTGATCTTTTATTGATTAATCATGCAGCTTACACTGAATGCATTAATGCAGGCTAAATATAATGCCGACGGAAGAAGATGTGGTAGGTTATTTGGGATGTAGTGGCTTTCATTAAAGGTGTTTTCTGTCTCTACTGTGACAGAAAACACCGTTAATAAAAGCCACTGCATCCTAAACAACCTTCCACATCTTCTAAATGCCTTAATATTAGAGCTGCACGATTCTGGCTAAAATGAGAATCACATTATTTTTTTGCTTAAAATAAAGATCACGATTTTCTCACGATTCTGTAGATGTAAAATAAAGGTATGGTAAAAACAAACATATGGCAAAACATCAATAATAATATGTTTAGGTCTACTGGTTTCTATAAATAATTCTATTCTACTTATAATAATTCTGAGGTTGAATTATTATGTTTGAGATTGCAATCTGTCATTGACAACATTATTAGACAATTTATTTCACTGGTAAAATCAGACATTTGTTATTATTAGATTATATTCAACAATATATAGGTTAGAGTTGGTATACTGACACTGTAAACATTTATTTTCATGCACAACTCATGCAATTTGGTTATTTAAATGAAGTGCACACTTTCGGTTTCATTTTGACTGCTAAGTGCTTGTTCATACTTCGCGCGAGGCTCCCAAACCATCACTCTGTGCCACAAACTGAATAATATTTACATCTGTATTACCTGTTACAGCATATGCAGGTTCTGTTCACTAAAGTTTGCGCGCGCTTCTATCATTAAGTAGGGCGCGCTCCCTCCCTCTCTGATAACAGCTCACGGTCAGCAGCTCACATCACGTGTGACTTCCCGGCCGCGAAAACATCATTATATCAAGACAAAAATGACATTTTTAGCTGAATTATACCTTATAAATACAGTATGTGACTCATTCAATATTATTTGGAGGTGCAATGTCACTGAGCAACATGTGTGAAACAATGAAAAGACTCGTGCAGCCGCCTTTTCTTCTCTCCTTTATTTGAAAATATGATTGACAGAATCGTAGAAATGCTGGAATAAGATCTTCTAGGGGGTCGAATCGAGATCGCAATCTTTTTTCGATTAATTGTGCAGCTCTACTTCATACATGTGATTTAAATGATGCGAGAGGCGATTGTTACAAATTTAGGATTAATCTACCAGTACAAAACGTATATATTAATCCACATGCAGTCGCAATAAATATCACACTGGCCTGAACTGCATTACTGAACAAAAATTAAGTAAACCGAGTGAGAGAGATTGAAAGTGATACCACAGATTCACTCTCCCACGCATCTGGCAAGGTGTCAATCGCAAACCAATTATGTTGCAGTGATGCCTCACAATATAGTAAATTCTGACACATGATGCATATAATAAGGCAGAATAATCCTAAACTGATTAACTAAGATAAGAACATGACTTTGCATACATGATGTTTTAGCAATATATGGACTATGAAACAGGTTATCAAAGTGAAGTGTGAAGACACATGTTAACACAGGCATCAAAATCCACAGACAGGAAATACGTCACAAAAACCTACATCTTAAAGCTGCCTCCCTGCTTTTAGTATAAAGACACCAACAAGGAAAGCTTCTCTTTGTTATGCAACCAGAAAAGTGTTGACCTGAGGGATAAAGTCTAAAACTCAAATCTCGTCTGAGGATGTGACTGGCTTTTGTTTTGAACATGCGACATGGTGCTTATAGTAAGGGTACTCTGGGTGATTCTCTCTCACTGCTTACATTTGAGTCTTTTTCCACTTGTCTGCTGACAGCGAGTGAGAAGACAGACTGTGATAATAAATTCAGATGCTATCAAACTCAGTTTGCCCTTAAGAGCCAGAGCAGCTGGACGTGTGACTGCCAAAAAAAAAAAAAAAATCCTTTCATAATCACTATTTTGTGTTGTTTTCCAGAAATAATATTTAATTATCTTTAAATAAAGATAGAGGAAGGTCATTTTTAAAATTCCAATTATGTATTTGACAAGCTGGACTATAATAAATAATTAAAACACTCTGAAGCTGTCTGTTTTATATATATATATATATATATATATATATATATATATATATATATATATATATATATATATATATATATATATATAATACTTACCATTACTTTAATGCTACAGTTCTCAAAAGTGCATTTTATAAATATTAGTTAAATAATACACTCACTAGCCACTTTATTAGGTACACCTGTCCAACTGCTCGTTGATGCAAATTTCTAAACAGCCAATCACGTGGCAGCAACTCAATGCATTTAGGCATGTAAACCGAGCATCAGAATGAGGAAGAAAGGTGATTTAAGTGACTTTACTGGGATGTTCATGCACAACCATCTCTAGGGTTAACAGAGAATGGTCGAAAAAGAGAAAATATCCAGCGAGCGGCAGTTCTGTGGGCGCAAATGTCTTGTTGATGCCAGAGGTCAGAGGAGAATGGCCAGACTGGTTTCAGCTGATAAAAAGGTAACAGTAACTCAAATAACCACTCATTACAACTGCAGTATGCAGAAGAGCATCTCTTAACACACAACATGTCGTACCTTGAGGTGAATGGGCTACAGCAGCAAAAGAACATGCCAGCTAAGAACAGGAAACTGAGGCTACAATTCACACGGACTCACCAAAAGTGGACAATAGAAGATTGGAAAAACGTTGCCTGGCCTGATGAGTCTCATGAAAGCATGCATCCATCCTCCATGAAATCACTGTACTCAAATGGCCTCCACAATCACCAGATCTAAATCCAATAAATCATATTTGGTATGTGGTGGAAAGGGAGATTCGCATCATGGATGTGCAGCCGAACAAATTTGCACCAACTGTGTGATGCTATCATGTCAATATCGACCAAAGTCTCTGAGGAATATTTCCAGTATCTTATTAAATCTATGCCACGAAAGATTAGAGAAGTTCTGAAGGCAAAAGGGGTTCAACCTGGTACTAATAAGGTGTACCTAATAAAGTGGCCAGTGAGTTTAGTTTAAATATATAATTATTTTTTTAATTATGGCATTTTTCCTAAGGTAGTCCTGGCAATACATTAATTACCTCAGTGAGCAGTTCTGAGTATGTTCTTGCAAGTCAAATAATGACGTATGTACAGGCCCAAATGTACATAAGAGCTGTTTTTTTTGTGTGCTTTTCAGATAGCCCCGTGTTAGTTCAATAATACTTACGCAATGCGTCACCTGACAGCCGATGTTTTGTGTGCGTTTTTCATATCGGTGCACTCAAATATACACCAGCTCAAAGTGATAAAGCTTTAAAACATACACATAGATGTTTGTTTGAGGCACTAGCTGTAAAGACCCCCCCTCTTCTGGAAATATAAAAGCGCTCATTTGCATTTAAAGTGGCACACCAAAAAAGGGCTGAGTTTACTTTCACTCTAAAATGGGCAACTACAGCATGACATAATGGATGAACTATGAATGTATTTTCAGATGAAACATTAGACAAGGGGACAACTAATACTTGTATTACATTGTTTAAAAAGTGCAATAGGACACCTTTAACATATGGCCAAAGGAATACATTTGAAAACTACCCAGCAGGCTAACACTTACACATTTATATAAAATGTTAATTAATGTGATAGTCTTTATAGACCACAGGGCTAACTTAAATACATTTCTTAATCCCTGGAAACCTTTTTAAGCAAGCACGCTTTAGTTTTTTTTAAATACATAAATACATACATATGTCCTTACAATACATAAATACATTTTAAAATTATTCAAGTGGCCTGACTGGAAAAGACATTATTAACCAAGTAAAAAGAAATACATATATTTACTTAGGAAAAAAAAAAGTATAGTGGGGGAAATAGGTATTCAACTCATCACCATTTTTCTCAGAAAACATGTTTCTAAAGGTGCTGTTGACTTGAAATTTTCACCAGATGTTGCTAAGAGCCAAAGAAATCAGTGTATGAAAAGAAGACAAATCTAATTAGTCAACAGATTAAGTTTTGTGTATTGAAATGAAATGACACAGGGAAGAAGTATTGAACACATGAAGAAAGAGGGGTGTAAAAAGGCAGTGAAAGCCCAGATAGTAGCTGGAATCTCTCAGTAGTTATTCAGCAACCCGCTGTCCTTAATATGTAAATTAATATTTACTGCTTCAGTCCAACATCTACATTAGCAGTGGACATTTCGGCAAGACAATGATCCAAAACACAGACAAGGAAACACTCAAATGGTTTTACAAAAAGAGAATAAAGCTGTAGAATGGCCCAGCCAATCACCTGACCTGAATCCAATAGAAAATACAACAATAAAGCTCAGATTTGGATAGACGAGGCATACAGAACCATCAAAATTTTTACACTCTTTTGAAGTCTGTGATAAAATCACACCTGAGCAATACATGTGACTTTATTTTCCACATGAGAGTCGTCTTTAAGCTGCCATATTTATTTACTTAATTACATTTTTTATGGTACCTGAAAAAAAAAAAACATTTATATGTAAATACCTGGTTGGCCTACCTTTTTCTTTCAAATCAACTTGGTATCGAAGTACCAGTTGTTTTGACAACACCATTTAGTGCAATACAAATGTAAACATTCATTGATTGTGGCTCCTTGATGCATGAAAATTACATACAACATAATTACTTCATTTGTGAGAGGATGCAAAGGCACTGAAATAGGCTTTATTTTTCCTCCCATTAAGATAATCCAACGGTTATTGGTAGCGTGACTGGAAAACTTAGCAATTTTGCGAGCCCTTGATAATAGTACTAATAATAGAATTTACCAGTTATAAATTAAAACATATTTATCACCTAAGTCTTACAACGATACAGACAGCTGGAAAGTCATTCGGTTTTTACATGGATGAACACGCGAAACCTTTGCTTTAAAATCTTACAAGATCATATTTAGGGCTGCCTGATATTGAAAAACAAAAATGACATTGGATATATATTGCGATATGAAAACTATTTCAACAGATGACTCCATATCTCTTTGTAAAGAATTCATAATTTTAGATTTAAAGGGATGATATCATAGGAGACCGTATATGCCTAAAATAGTTAAAAACATGACAAGCAAAGTTGAATATAACAGAGCAAATATGCAAATTAAATAAGCAATTACTTATGAATTTATGGGCAGTCAAACTGTATTCAGCAACAGAAAGAAAGTTATCACTGTATAATAATAATAATAATAATAATAATAATAATATATATATATATTTTTTTTTATTTATAGTAGCAATATTTACAGTACAATGATTTCACTTAAGTGTACTTTTCCCATTGCTAAACATTTTTCTTTAAACTATAAAGTAAAAAAAAACAATACAAACCAAAAGTTTCATAAAATAAAATATATGAAAATAACAGTAACAATAAAATGGTAACAAATTATACCAATAACTAAATATACAAAGGTCAGAGAGGGTTAAATCTTTATTTAGTAGCTCAACTTTAGTTTAGTAATTACCAGCTATAAATTCTCAATCTAACGAGAGGATTAAGAGGAATAATAATATATTTTACAAAAAAATAATAATTTTCCTTGAGTAAATATAAATATGTACAGTTGTGGTCAGAATTATTGATGATCCTTTAAATTTTTTTTTTTTTCCCAAAAGGATGTTTAACAAAGCAAGGACATTTTCACAGTATGCCTGATAATATTTATTCTTGTGGAGAAAGTCTTATTTGTTCTATTTCAGCAAGAACAAAAGCAGTTTTCAATTTTTTAAAAACCATTTTAAGGTCAAAATTATTAGCCCCTACAGTAGTCTACAGTACAAACCATTGTTATACAATAACTTGCCTTGTTATATAATAAATTACCGAAATTTTTTGGAAAGGTCTGTAAATGTGAACAGGTCCTTTTTGAAAATACTGGTAAATTCATTCAGGCTATTTTCCAGAAAGAAAAGTTGTACCATTACCGGTAAATTGCCGGAATGCTGCGCTGTGTGAATGCAGAAGGAAGATTGCCAAAAAGAGCGTCTATAATTTAACCATTAAGACATCAACTACAGCCAATCAGAACACTCAAGACGCATTCATGTCCGCGTGGTTTATGAGAATAAAAGCCGGTGAATATTTTTTCAGACATATTTAGCTGCTAGATGTTAGTAAGATAATGTTTATTTGTTCCTTATTTATGCTAACTGTGTAAATAATTATAGATAAAATGCTTATAATAAGCCGCTGTTCGTTTACCTTCAAGCTCTTGACGCATGTGCACTTAAAGCAGCCGGTGAGCGCCAGCACACACAAAATAAACACGGGGGCTAATAATTCAGGGGGTTAATAATTCTGACGTCAAGTGTAAATGTACAGTACATTTTTTTAAGGTACAACCGCTTAAATCATTGTGCTCAAATGCATTAAATTAGCTTGAAATGCTTAAAGTCAAAGGCCTTTAAAACAAATGCAAATAACTTTCACTCCAAGGTTAAAATTTGAAATGATGCCACTATGTTGTGAACTGTAATGTCTGGTAAATTACAGTATATTCACAACTTGACATTGCAGATCCTGCGATTTGATTACTGCACACTCGTGCATTGCAATATTGATGCTCAAATAATAATGCAGCCCTAATCATATTTCAAGTGGTGACCCAAGAAATAATTATAGCTTGTTTATAAAACATGGGTAACAATAAACAATTTACAAGCAAATGTCCAAACTTTACATTTTTGTCAATAATGCGTCAAACTAATTTCCCTAGTTTCATAGCAACACACGAATTACCCCCAAAAAGTCTGCATCCAACATTAAAATCTAATGTTTAAATGCTGATTTTAAGATTACCGTCGTAACGTTCCTTCCTAAAATCAGCACCGAAATTGCCAGTACACAGATTCCATCTGGGCCTGCTCATTTATCCCTTTTAGTTTACTGCTAAATATGTTCCTAACAGCGCACGGCAGATAAAAACAGTGATTTGTGTTCCCCCCTGTCTTGCTGATTAATGTTTTTTTAATCCAAGTGTCTGCTTTATGGCACACTTTGTATTCCAGACACCGTGTTTCTTGGCGCTTGGAAAAGAACAAGGGTAAAAAGAGAGGGAAGGGGTGCCTGGGTAACGCGCAAGGTCAAACAAACCATTTGATAGATCTTAATACTTTACAAGTGGAAACAAGCTACAGGACATTCTGTCACAGCTATACTCTACCACCCAAGAAGAGAGATGGGAGCTGCCTGCGGGACATGATCAGCGTTCAGAGAGGGCTGATAATGATGTAACCTGATTACAAAGTGAAGTTGCTTTGATTATATTCAGCCTAAACAACATACCTAAAGGAGTATGAACTGGCGTCATTATACAACATTTGGCAAAAATGAAGCATAACATTGTTTCTTAACAGTTCCACCATACCTTAATAATTTCAGGGCTTGTTTCTATTTAGAAGTATTGTTTCTAGGACTGCATGATATTGGCAAATTCTGACACTGCGATTTTCTATTTTGCTACGATATTTTTATTATTATTACGACCTGTTTTATTTTCTATATATATATTAATGAACTGCAGTGCAATATTGATGACAATCTCACACTCATAAAATATGCTGATGATCTGGCATTGGTTTCCAGTCAGGAAGAAATGAACAGCTCCTTATATTTTAGATATATTAATAGTATTATAGATTGGTTTGGTAAAAGTTCATTACACCTAAATATTGGGAAAACAAAAGAGTTATGTCTGGGGAGTCAAACAAGAGTAGATACTGGACTCTCAGCCTGATCTCACGAGAAAACGCAAGTATTTTACGTTTTGCCAGTTTAGTGGCTAATTCGTACGAATTCGTACGAGTTCAGTCGTACGAAATGGTACGATTTTAAAAAGGAGGCGTGGCACCTGACCCCACCCCTAACCCCAACCGTCATTGGGGGATAAGCAAATCGTACTAAACTGTACAAATTAGATTGCACGAATTCAAACGACTTAGCCACTAAATGAAAAAGTTACGAATTGCTGTGAGATTGTGTTGGGACTCTTTAAACCAGTCACCATAAACAGACAAATAGTAGAGTAGGTTTCAATATTTAAGTATTTAGAAACAATTATTGACAATAAACTAAATTTTAAAAGTAATGTAGAGGCGGTTTATAAGAAAGCAAGTCAGCGCCTCTATCTCCTCCGCAAATTGAGAAGTTTTAATGTTAGTACACAGACTTTAAACTTGGCATATAGATCACTGATAGAGAGTGTTCTCCCATATAATATTGTTTCATGGTTTGGTAACACAACACTTAACAGAAGAAGAAATTAGCGCAAATTATCAATCAGGCAAATAAGATAAAAGGTCACAAAAAACATTCATTGCAGATTTTATTTGACTCCTTTATGGAAAAAAAGAGCACTTGTGATTTTTAAAGATAATACACATCCCCTTCACTCAGCATTTGAATTGCTACCATCAGGACGCAGGTTTAGAATTCCTAAAGCACGAAGAAATGCTTATAAAAAGTCATTTATCCCAATGGCAGTTGTTGTTCTAAATCGGATCAATTTTTGTAGTGAATGAGGTGGTTGCCAAGAATGATTTGCAGTATTGTGCATGGGACTAATTTGGTTTTTAAACTTTTAACTTATGTTGTTGTCTTGATGAGTGTTGTTATTGTGTCGTTGTTGTATGTTTGTAATTGTTGTCCTAAATCCAGTGTTGAAGACAAATTTCCTCTCTGTGTCAAGCAGAATGGACAATAAAGTTTAAACTTAAACTTATATATTGTGATATGAATATAGTTTTACCAAATAATTTAGATTGACTGGGATGATCAAGTCTTTTTCTATGCAGTGGATTTCCATATATTATTATCAATTACAAGCAACAATAAATAAATAAATTGGGGAGTCTAACAGTTTTCAAGTACAGAAATTGAACATAAAATTGTTTAATAATTAAACCAATAACCATGTCAAAAATAACCAATAACAAATAACCATGGTATTTTACATTCAATTTCTCCCTAATTTATTTATTGTTTAATAATAATAAAAAATCTTTATCTTTTAATCTTTAACAAATAATCCAATCCTGCGATGTAATAATTCCCGATATGCAAATTTCAATATCAATGCTCAAACGATATATTGTTCAGCCCTAATTGTTTCTAACTACACACGTTTTCTTAAGAATTAAATTGATCAAAAGTGACAGTAAAGTGATAATAAAAAAAAAAGTGTATAAATATTACAAAACGATATTTCTATTACATGCAGCTGCTCACTTGAACTTTCTTCTATTTTCAAAGAATAAAAAAAAAATGTCCTTACAAAAATACTAAGCAGCCTAGCGGTTTTCAACATTCATTATATTAAGAATAGTTTTTTATTATTTCTCAAAGATCATGTCACTGATTGATTGACAACTGCTTGAATTTAGTTTAAAAATATATTAAAACGTAGTAAACTGCAATAATATAATAATAATATAATATCAATATTTGTGTATTTAAAAATAAAAGTAAGTAAGAAATGTGTATTTATATAAAGCGTTTATTGTGTATGGCCACACACAAGCGCTTCACAATCATGAAGGGTCTTCTCCACACCACCACCAGTGTGCAGCATCCACTTGAATGCAAAAAACAAAGAAAGTCATTTGTTTTTTTTTTAAAAAGTAGGTAAATGTTGCAAAAATTGCTGTAGGTAAACGTTGTCTAGTGTTCAGCCTGAATATGAGCTTTCACAATTACAATCAAAATTACTGTAAATTTAGTAAAACATACTCATTTTCTTGTTCTGGTAGTCAACTGACCTACTATTCACTAAGGTTACAGTGTATTGCAATGTGCAAATCTGCAACAGTCACATCACAGGATCTGCAATTTAGATTGGGATCATTATTAACCAGAAAACATAGTTCAGGTATGATTTGGGGAGTTAATACAAAGTATAAAGGTCTTTGCACACTGAAGTCCGAAATTTTCGTATGCATTTTTTTCGTAGTCATATGCAAAAAATTAATCACGTAAACAAACTTTGCACGCCAAGTACGATGCGTAATAATTAATTATTTACGAAAAAAACGCTAAACATTTAGGAGTCAATTTAAGCAGTGATACTTTGTTCTCCTCTCTTCTCCAAAGTGGAAAAAGAAAGAGGAATAGGCTGCATATTGTGTTCATCCAACACTGCATAGAGAGGAAGGAGATTTCAGCTCACAATCAAAGAGCTACACTGGATTATCCCCAAATGCAAAGTTTATTTCAGGAAATCAGTGGAATTTTGATACATTGTTAGTGATACTTCACACATTCGCGTATGTAAACAAATCCTAAACATACTGGCAGTACCTATAAACATTATAATAGACGGCAGCCACATTGACGTGTCAAAGCAACAGAACGAAAGCGGACCAAGCTTTCTATTATAATGTGTGCAGTAGGCTACGTCAAAAATATGGACACACACACACATACACACACACCAAACAGCAGCAGGGCAGAGGTGCGCCAGTCACTGAATCTAGTAACAAGTTCTCAACTCTCCACCACA